>NW_027437186.1:3338932-3356432 GCF_033239565.1 Halichoeres trimaculatus
CACTGCTGCCAAAGCTAAAGCAATCTCAGATCAGTTTTTGGAGCTTTGCGTGAGGAGAAACACCTGCTGCAGGTCACTGTGTGTCTCTGTAACTCTCTTCATAACTACATCACTAAGCACAGAGGTTATTTTTACAAGTCTGTAAGAAAAGATTTTTGCATCCAGTCTAAGGAATAATTTCATCCAATCATGGCCTCCGATAGCAGGAAATAGTCTGAGTGAAGCCTGTGTGGAGCTGTTAGACTCCAGGGTTCAGATGTGAGCTTTACAGGCACACAGAGGTTCTCCATCACTGCTGGTGTGGGACTACTGGAGGTTTTCTTTTTTTTTTTTTCATCATGTTCTGTAAAACTACAAAACTTGGCTGCTGCTGCGCTAATCTCTCTGACATACTGTACACACGCAGAGAAACACACTCACACAGACACACAGCGGTGTGGACATTTCTCCAGCGCTAACAAAAGCAGATGTATGAAATGTGTCTGTTCCTCCACTCAGGGCCTTGGAGGCCTGGCATCAAACGACCTTCATATGGAGATTCAGCACTAACACACACTCACACCTACATAGACACACATCCATAAACAAGTGCTTAAAGTTTACCACAGACACAAAGTCCTCTTTGAGTCCACTGGCGCACACATCCACTCACGCCCTCATACATACACATGCATTGTGCTTCACAGGAAGGCATATATGTATGCAGGCTGCTTTCTTATTCATGAAATGGTGGGGAGATGTCAAAGCAGCAAAAAGTTGTGGCCTCTTCTATCTCTCCCTCTTTCACGTCTTCTTTTCTCTCTGCCTCTGTCCTTCTAACACCCTGTTGTCCATTGATTCGAGAGCGCTTGAATACATAGTACAGTATGGGAAAGCAGCCATGGTGCACGGAGCTCTGTTCACATGCTTGACTGTATGTGAATGTATTTTGCATTTATTCCCTCACTCGTCCTCACAGCCAATGATGGTTCTCAAGTTGTCTAAAGCAGTGTGTGTGAAGTCCCTCTGCCTCCATGAGGTGCACAGGGTAACAGTGATAACAGCCTGAGACACACCAGGCCTTGTCCATGTAAAGCATGGCTGCTCCACTGCAAAAATTGTATCAAGTATTTGGTAGCACTTTAGATTACGGCCCGCGTCTTACAGTATAGTTTCCTCAACTGTTGGGGTAACTCTCACACATGTACCTTGACATTTTGCGGTATCTATCGGGTAGTTACGCTCGCGTCTTACAGTGTAAGTCCCGGAGTCTTACAGTGTAGTCTCCCATGTAGTCTCCCGTGTCTTACCATGAACTTATCAAAACAGTGTAATTTTCCTAGACATACGCTTTAACTATGCAAACCTTGATGTGCCACTTCCTCTTAAGAACCAGTATGGATACAGATTATGTAGACCAGTGATGAACTTAAACACTGTAATGTATTGATGAGCATGTGTTTCACAAAATAATGACAAGACATGCAGACGTATAAAATATCTTTATTTTTTTAAACACACAGGGCTCTAATTTCGTGCAGGGGGCGCAAGCCTGGTGCACCCTGCGCAGTGCTAATTTTGTGCGGCGCACCACCGTGTGCTGCCAATTTGACAATTTGGTAGACCGTCTGCGCAGAGATGGGTGTGACGGCGCGCCAGGGGGGGTTGACGGCGCACCAGGGGGAGGTGTCAGCAGATTCATGTTGGCGCAGTGACAATTTCGTGTCAGAAAAGTGAAAGCTCGCCAGCTCCAACCTGGTCTATCCTCGGCGCAAAGCGGAGCGCACCCTCCGCAGCTGTAATTTGGTGACAGGCGCACATGTGCGCACATGTCATCAAAGCCTCAGAGGCAGGTTTCCAGAGTGTCAGGCACATTTTAATGAATTAAACAATCACAGCAATCACTATTTAATGTAACCGTCTGAACCAGCATAGACATTTATATCTATATTAACTGTCTTGTTTAGCAGCCGGAAAAAGTGGCATTAAAGCTAGTTAGAAAAAACTTTACTGCAAGGACTGTCTTTTAAAAATGTGTTTGAGCTCTGAGAGAAGCTGCAGACTCCAGCCTGAACCTGTCACAGACTGAGGAGGGAGTGGAGCTGAAGTGTGTTGATCGTGTGCAATTCCGCACGGGTAGACCAGAGTTTTATGAATATTTGTACCACGAAACGATCCCATTTGTGATCCCGTGTAACTGAACATCTTTTCTTATGAAATACTCGCTTTTTCACACACAGTTCACGTTTATATGATAATATTGTGGGGAGTGAAATAATCATCTTTACAGCAAATCCTGTAATCAATCAGCTTCCTTAAAATCTGTGCCAAAAGTTTGATCCAGGGTCCTCTGAATGTTCTCTGCAGAGACTTTATCATGGACATGGGAGTGTATTGAAAACTGATTACAGCATCTCTAATTTTTCTTGTTTTCTTTAAAGACGGCAAATAAAGGAAGCACTTTTTGTTACGGATAATTTATTCTTGTTTCAAGCAAATTTCTCTTGTTCCATTGGCAGATTTTGTTTAACTTGTTAAAAGCAATTCAGACCTCTTTTTTGTCTTAAAATAACTTGAAACAAGACATTTTTTCTGGACAGATACATTTAGTGTGGGTTATATCAAGTATAATAAGACAGTTGCACTTAAAATAAGACTAAAACACTTGATAAGATTCCATTATTTTTTTTAATTTTTTTTCTTTGCAGTGGAGACTTGAAGCCATAAAATACTGAGGATGTGGAAATGTCACAATTACTTGTAGCTGGAGGTTTTTTTTTTGTTTGCTTGTTTGTTTGTTTTTTTTTATCTCTGTTTACATTACGTTACCTGCTGTAATCTAAACCTAATCTACAACACTGGGCTAGATACACACATGATAAAGCTTTTTACACGTTTTAATCTTCATTAGTTTGTTCGCAACTGTGTCACAAGGACAACACACACTTTAACAGAGCATTATGAAAGGCTAACAAGGCAGGCAGCTTGTTTTTGGACACTACATGGACTATTTTCTTTACTTGGTCAATACCATTGAGTGTAAAAAAAAAAAGGATGTCCGCTTGCTCGGCTCAAAGTGAGGTCTCTACAAAAACTGCTCCCCCTGGTGGCTGGCTGCAGTATAGGTTTAAAATTACGGCTTTTCAGCCATTCCAGATGGGCTGTGGTCAAACTTTAAAAAAATAATTACACCTCGTAGAAATGTTTTTCATGTCCGATTGTTGTGGTGATTTGAAGGTATCATTTGGCTGCCTTGTATCCAAGTCCTCTTTTTTTCTGAAAAGTTCCGTTTTCATTAGTTATACAGTGTTAAAAACGAGGCTTTACGTAACGTTTAACGATGGTTGACAGCTGCCGTTCTCGTGTATTTTTTTCAGGGATCGTAAAATATGTCGGGAGGTAGAGTCAGGAAGTGATTAGACTCTCAAAAGAAAAAAATATATATTATTTTTGTCACCCAGCTCCACTCAGATTCTCCTGGAATCCCTCATCGTCTCTACTGCGCAGAATCTGGCTCCAAACTGCTACAATGGCTGCGCCTGAGACGGCAGTATTTTGGCTTCAAAACCGTACAATGATAAGTGGTGGAGCCACGCTGTCCACTCTATATACAGTCTACGGTCAATACCCCTTAATACAAAAATGATTAAAGGTCTGCTTCAAACAGAGGCCTGTCCCAAAATAAAAGCAGGATGCGTTCAAAGCTGGACACAAATAAAAGCCCAGACTGTGAGTCCGGTGAAAGTGGCTCCCATTACAACATAAACACTCGCTTTGATTCAGTTTCTGCAGTAAGAGGGCAGACAGGATGGAAACTACTAGAGCCGCAACTAATGATTATTTTAGTAATCAATTACTCTGACTATCATATTTTTATGATTAATCAATGAATCAAAAAAAGATGAGAATGCATAATGTACAAAACCAAACATGTTGTTATTCGAGCTGATGATTATTGTTTGCTTAATGATATATACAAAGAAACAACATATTTGAATATAATTAAACTGACCAGATGCTACATTTATGAAGTATAACAAATGACATGAATGTATTGTCACTTTAAGAATCAACGGTTTGGGCAAAATAACAGAAAATACACTGTTATGTCATCAGATTAAGAACTTAGTGGACCAAAAAGGCAAATAAATAAAAATGTGTCCTCAATCTTTTCCCCTGCAGGTCAAACAGTACACCCCCTCTGCCCTACCACTATCTGTAGCAACTAATGCTAATGCTAACATTGGTTTGATGAACTCCTCGTGGTTTTCAAACGGAGTGACGATTCAATAAAAAGACTAAACAAGTCCTAAAGACAAACCGTGCATTTCATGACATAAGAAAAGAGTCTGTGTGAGATTTTGTGGCTCCTCACCTGGCTGTTGAGCTCCCCGGCTTGTCATAGATGAGCCTAACATGTTTGTGTTTTAAGTGCTGGATCATTGCAGTCACACTGCCACGCCATGCAAGGTCGTTTTTGTCAACACACTGTCTGCCTTTGTTAAATACTCCCAAACTCTGGGATTTTTTGGATAAACAGCTTCCCCGGCGTTCTCATCGGCTCGGCTGATCTGTTTACATGTGATGCATACAGCCCCGCAGCCAAGGTAATCTACTCTCTAGTCATGTAGGTGGCAGTAGTGCACCTTCAGCTGCTAAATAATCTGTCAGAAAGGTAGAAGACAAATCAACTGAAGACAAACTGATACAGTAATGAGACAGTACAGTGCATCGATTATGGAAAACCATTGTCGATGCTTTAACTTAACAATTTTTACCGGTTTTATCAATTCGTTGTTGCAGACCTAGGCACTACACTACAATGACTCAGTGCTAGCTATCATTCCACAGTTTGAGCAGCATGGCCTCCTCTTTAACCAAAGGTAATCATGATATCTATCTGTCATCCACTGTTGGACTAATTCCTCCAAACCTTGGCTAGAGACTGACGACACATTTTAACCACTAAACTACTTGTGCAAATAACAAACAGCAAAAATGTCCTCCCTTTGCAAAATGCCCTCCCTCTGAAGGTCTGGAATTTCAAATCACAAGGATAGGAGTGCATGAAGACACACACACACACACACACACACACACACACACACACACACACACACACACACACACACACACACACACACACACACACACACACTCAATCCCTCCATCCCCTCTCTCCGCCTCCCTCTGTCTGGTCAGTGTAATGGATGGTGAATCTGTTGCTTACTCATGCATACAGCTGACAAATTGTCCCTCTCCGATCACGGCCCTGCCGCTGTGTGATTTGTGAAAGATGGGACGCGACAGGATGAGTCGGCAGCTCAGATTGGAAAAGGGCACAGAGGATGCAGCCAAACTAGTCCGAAAAGGTGCATTTGAAGAAAATTATATACCTGAGGGCGTACAGGCCACCGAGGTGTGGATGAACTGCTTCTGTGTGAGAGCGTATGTATGTGCGAGTGAGACCAGAGAAATGTGAGGCATGTTTTTAGCGGTGACCTTGCTGTGTATTGGTGTAAGAGAATTCTGGATGAGTATATCCACAAAAAGCTTCAGCATCAAGGGCGGGATCTCTGAGTCGCACAGGAGCCAAATATAGAGGATAACAAGCTGAATTCATTTGACTTGATTTAACTGAGAGATAGTTCACTTCACGAGCACCGGTCCCCGTTTAAAGAGTATAATCTGACCCACATACGGTCCAGTGGTCTCTGCTTACAGTAGAATCCAGCCCACATACTACTCAGTGCTCCCTGAACGTATTATTATAATTTAACCCAGATTCTCTGAGCAGTTTACCTCGAGCAGCTTACATATGCTGCTCACCTGGAGCACTTTGGCTTCATCCTGGGCGTTTGTCCTCCTTTGGGACTCTACTTCTTTCCAGACAACTTTGGTAAAACAATGCAGAAAATGTTCCACTGATAATAACTTTATCCATGACATGTTTTTGTTTTCCTTTTTTTTTTTCGCCTATATATAGCTGTTACATAGCGGTTGGCCATATATAGCCACTTCAGTTCAATGGTCTTTGCATACCGAGTGAAATTTTTGGATGTAGTTTTTTGGATCTGTAACCAAAAAAAACAACGCTCCTTGCACACTGAGACAAATGCTCTTTTTTTTTATTTTTAATTTTTTTCTATTCATTAATTCATTAATTTTCTGAACCCTTTATCCTGTTCAGGGTCCCGGATGGTTTGAGCCTATCCCAGCTGTCATTGGGCGAGCAGCGGAGTACACCCTGGACTGGTCGCCAGCCAATCACAGGGCTGACACAGAGGCAGACGACCATTCACATACATACTCACCCCTACGGACAATTTCTAGTGACCAATTAACCTGGTGAGCATGTTTTTGGACTGTGGGAGGAAGCCAGAGTACCTGCAGAGAACCCACACATGCCCGGGGAGATCATGCAAACTCTACACAGAAAGGCCCACTGGCCAAGGTAGAAATTGAACCGATGACCTTCTTGCTGTGAGGCTGCAGCGCTAACTGTTGCCCCACCTATTTTTCTATTACTTGAGGAAATTCGCAGTATGAGAAAAATGGACAAACGAACACACATTCATCATCTAAACATAGCTCGATGTTACAGAAAACGTGTCGGAAGTATGATGTTGTGAGTAGCCTACGGTCTCTAAATGGTCTGGCCCCTGTGTACCTCTCTGAGCTCTTCCATCCCCACGCTCCTTCCTGGTGCCTCAGGTCAGCTGATCTGCTGCTCCTTGAGGTACCCAGGTTGAAGTGTAAGCTCAGAGCTTTTTCAGTCGCCACACTCAAATCGTGGAACGAGCAACCCCTTCAAATAAGGCAAGCCCCCTCACTGTCTGCTTTTAAAGAAAAGTCTTAAAACCCCTTTTATTCTTTGGCTTTTAACTCAGCTTGAGACTCTGCTCATGTTTTAGTGTTTTATGGTTTGTTTTAGTTTTTATTAATTGTTTCATTGCTTTAAATTATTTTTAGAACAATGTCACAATTTATTTCACTGTGTGCACCTTTGTTTTAATGATATATTTGTTTTATTTACTTATTTATTCCTGCAATAATTTTATGTACAGCACTCTGTTTCAGCTGATGTTTTAAAGTGCATTGTAGATAAAGTTGTGTTAAGTTGAGAGTTGAGAAAAAACAGAGTTTGTGTACAAAGGCCTTAAGAGTTACAGTTTGAATCATTACATTCAAATGAGTGAAAAACAGCTGATTCACACACACACACACACACACACACACACACACACACACACACACACACACACACACACACACACACACACACACACACACACACACATAGTCCATCCAAAGTCTCCTACAGGAAGTTGTGTACATATTTGATCCTCACCTTGCACTGGTTCACAAACATAAATTGTATTTAATATTACTGCCTGACAACATCAGACCACAAAGACGGTGCATTAGGTGATCACATCATATATTGTACTAATCATGCATGGTTGCAGAGTTTAAAGAGGAAGTATTCTGCTTAGACTGCGCGTGTAGTCCTCTATATTCATATGTTGTAGAAATCCCTGAAACTGTCTGTAAATTGATCAAAACACTCTGTTAAAATAAATAAATAAATTAATAAATAAATAAATAAATAAATAAATAAAATACAAAGCAAAAAGCTCAACATCTTCACACAACTTGCTAATGATGAGGTCATGATATAAGGATCTCCTGACATGACACATTGGAGGGGCGGGCCTTATATAGCAAGGTTTGCCCCCGAGCTTCTCCCCTGACAGACCTTTAGAGGGCTGGCCAATCAGAAGGAAGGGGGTTTGTGGAGTGCGGAGCCTTAAAGTGATAATCCAGGATGGAACAAGTTGGGTCCTATCACAAGGTTTAGGGCAGAAATTACCCCTACAGCAGTGTTTTTGTGCAGCAGAAGCCCAGAGCGCACGCAGCGAACACCCCCTCCCTGCTCGTCTGCCGGGGCCATATTTTACTTGACCAAAAACACAAATAAACGGACTCCCACTGAAAAAATCTGATATGGGTCTGCATTCACGCTTTATTTAGAGAACTTTCAGCGCGTTACTTTCACACAAAAACACAGCTAAATAAGGCTCTAGTTCTCATCGTGTCGTAAAACGGCGCTACCTCCGCTGCAGAGCCACAGATGGCTACGAGGCGCTCGCCGCTTTGTGTATCAGTCTGTGCATGTGACATGCCAGATATAAACAACGCAGGTAGTCTGCCAGGACGAAGAGACACCATGAGAACCAGAGCCTTATTTAGCTGTGTTTCTGTGTGAAAGTAACGCGCTGAAATTTCTCTAAATAAAGCGAGAATGCAGACCGATATCAGATTTTTTCGGTGGGAGTGCGTTTTTTTGTGTTTTTGGTCAAGCAAAATATGGCCCCGTCTGAGTGCAGAGGAAACCAGCAGAGGAGCAGGGAGGGGGTCTTTGGTGCGAGCGCTCTGGGCTTCTGCTGCACAAAATCACTGCTGTAGGGGTAATTTCTGCCCTAAACCTTGTGATAGGACCCAACTTGTTCCATCCCGGAATATCACTTTAAAGAGGCAGCAGTTAAAACAAAGCATTTCAGACAGACCTCTGCCCCCTTAAGCCAGGGTGTGACAGACTTTTTGTAGCCCCGTTAAGTGAGGATTCTTTTGACAGTCAATGGACCGCTGTGTTTCTAGCTCCACCTTCCAGGGTTGGATTGGTAATTCTGGCACCCCAACAGAAGGGTACCAAAAGTGGGACGGTGCACGTTGATTCCAACCCACAGTCAGCAGTTATTCTGCAGTGGTCTGTTCCAACTTGAGAGTCTATCAATAAAATGAAGAGTGAGGTTATGTTGGCTCTGATTGGTAGATGCTGGAAGGACATTACGTTACATTTACTAACTTTACACATTACCGACAGGTCTCAGAGCACTGGGCTGCTAGCTGCGCTAAATATAGACAGCGACTAAACTCCATACAAACTGACAGTGTTGACTTGTCACATAAGCCTACAGATACATCAGAGCGCCACGCTGCCGATAGCACTACATACATGTAGCTGGCTGCTACAACAATTGTTTGATGTCACGTTTCAAACCGCAGCACTACATAACGGTACTGATAAATACCTTACCCTAGCATGTTGTATCCAGTATGAAGTTGTCTTGAAAAGAAAATTTGGAACAGATCTAGTCTTTGTTCATAAACTGGATTAGAACAAAGTAACTGCTTTTCTCCAGCAGAGGGCAACATGTTTTTCTTTGACTTGACTATCTAGTAACGTGATGTCATATCCCCTGAATAAATCCTGAACACTAACTCACATGTGACGTGCATTTGTCGACATAATCATTTAGCCATTTTCACATGGTCTGGTGTAAAAAAAAAAAAAAAATCCCATCGAAAAATCTGAAAAACTGAGGAATTGCCACTCAAATCAAATTTGAGAGAACTGTCAAAGATTTAATCCATAGAAATGCATAATGCTTAATATTTACCCAGTTAAAAGAAAAACTTCAAATTTACTCAACATTTCTTTGATTTGGTCACTGCCAACCTCCCAATGTCTGAGCTCCATATCAATGGTTTGCTATCAGGAAACAGTCAAAGTTTTTCATCTTTAGGTGACAGACTAAGCTACTTTAAAAGATGAGCCGATGGTTCAAATGAGTGGCTGTTTGATGAGTTCAGTGCATTTGTTTCTAAACTTGTCTGTATTTTCTACTGAAACCTTTCTTACTCATTTACCTCTACACCCCTTGTGTATGTGAGATCTTGTAAACAAAGTATTCTTCTTGCCTTACACAGTTACGTTTAGGTGGTCTAACGGTTCAAACATTTCATGTGCAGGGTACAGAAAATAAGGCAGCACAGCTCTGACCTGGAGCCGTGGAAATAATCACATAAACATACTTTCTGACTACCCCACAAAAAAAACAAGCACATGCTCCTAATGTGATCCTTAAAATCACAGGCCAGCACAGAGGAGCTTTCATAAATTAGCCTACTTTATGACACGCCGCTAGCTATCTGGAGGAAGTGAAAAAAAGTATATCAAAGATAAAAAGACAAAGAAAATAAAGGAGGGACGGTACAGAGGGGCGGTGGTGGGGCTGAATGGGACCCTCGCTAATTCAGAACACTAGACGGAGCTTTGTGCCAAGTCTGCCTCTCCTCTCCACTCTACCCCCTTCCCTCGCCCACCCCTCCAACCCTTTCTCTTTCAAAGGACCAAGGGGAGGCTGCAGCTTTCTAGTCATAAACATCTCGCGGGTAGGTCTGCACTGGGCCTTTGCCACGTTACACATTTGCTTATTTGAAAGGGGGAAAAAAAGCAATTCTGGCACAAAATTCTGCCTCTTTCCCTCTCCTCTGCCTCTCTCATTCTCTGTCTGATCATTCCTCGAGGCCAGAGTTGAGGCTGTGATAGAGATTAGGACAGCAGCTCTCCTGACAAGGCAGCTAAATCTATGCCGGCTGACAAACCTGGCAGTAGCAGTGTTGTTAAAAAAGAGGCAGAGAGGGTCTTTGACTAATGGTGAGGAGTGAGACGAGGAGCTGGGTCAGGAAACGGAGACTTTTGGACTGAGCCAAAATGGTTGATTGGGGAGACTGATCAGTTTTGATTCAAGGCAGATGTAGGGCTCTCGCACGGCTGATCCAGGTTTATAAAAGTGAGTGTGTGTGTGTGTGTACATCTGCATCTGCATGTGTGTCTGTTTAAGGCTGACTACACAATCTGTGTACAGAGGAAGGTGTCAGTGGTCTGCAGCCCTCAGGGACGTCTGCAGATAAACAGGCTACACTCACAAAACGCTGAATTCACAACACTTCAAGGGCCTACATGTTACCGCACGCTGCCAGTCGCCACCATCTCATACAATATGGTGCCCATATGCCCACAATGGCATCCAGATGAGTGGAGTAGGAGGAACTAGAAGGCAGGGGGGTGGAGGGGTATTGAGTCTTATTAGAGTACACAGGGAAAGCTCACTGTGGTGTCTGAGGATTATTCACCACCCATTAAACAACAACTGCTTTCAGGAGGAGGAAAAAGCTCCCTCATGTTCAATCTTACCTTCCTCTCATACTGAAGCAATTGATGTAACAAAAGTTGAGGCTTTTTTTTTTCAAGGAGAAAAAAACTTGTGCCAGAATGATTTCATAAACTTTTAACCCTGAAAATATTTTACAACTGGGAAGAGTTGCCTCCTTAAAGCCAGGGGTGTGTGACAGACTTATTTTGTCTGTAGTGTTCAAAAAATGATATTTGACCTTACATCCACACTGCAGGAATTTGGCCGTCCAATATCCTAAGCCTGGATTTAAAGTATCAAGAAAGATCTTCATGAGAGCTGCAGAAATGATGAGTTCATCACTTAAGGATCTCTTAACTGGTTCATGACTCACTGAAGGGGACCTCAAACACCAAGATCTACCCATATCACCACACCTGATGTGCTTCTGGATGGCTGGCCAATCAGAGGGAAGGGGGTTAATGGAGTGCGGAGCCCTAAGCCATGTCCACAGGCAGCGGGTACCTGGGAAAAGAATGGTCCACACCAAACTGCAGCTTGACGTCACTAGAAAATTATGTTTTCTGAAAACTCTGGCCAAAGTGAAGATTTCGGGCTGTAATTTCGCGACGCAGCACAGGGGGCGCAAGCCTGCCGCAATCCGAGCAGTGTTAATTTTGTGCGGTGCACTACCGTGCGCTGCCAATTTGACAATTTGGTAGACCGTCTGCGCAGACATGGGTGTGGCGGCGCGCCAGGGGGAGTTGACGGTGCACCAGGGGGAGGTGTCGGCATATTCATGTTGGCGCAGTGACAATTTCGTACCAAAAAAGTGCGCTGAAAGCTCGCCAGCTCCAACCTGGTCTATCCTCGGCGCAAAGCAGAGCGCACCCTCTGCAGCTGTAATTTGGTAACAGGCGCACATGTCAACAAAGCCTCAGAGGCAGGTTTCCAGAGTGTCAGGAACATTTTAATGCAATAAAAAATCACAGCAATCACTATTTAATGTAACTGTCTGAACCAGCATATACATTTATATCTTTATTAACTGTCCCGTCACATCTGATGTCAGATTAAAGCCGTTTGTCATAATGGAAAGTTAACCTGACGGCAGCTGGAAGTTTGATGCACATCTTACATTTAAACAATAAACAGCCTTCACATCTGATACTGAGTATATATCTGGTTCTCTCATTTCATTTAATTCAAAGAAAAGAGGGAGAGAAAAGACAAAGAAAAAAGAGACAAAATAAATGTATGTCACTCAGGATTTACCCGTGATTTCCCATATTTCTCTGTTTTAGTCTTTATTTTTAACGTGATCTAAAAAGATAGAGTACATTATTGTAAGAAGGATGAGGCGGAGACACCGCCTGGTCTACGAAATTAGAGTCCTTCATGGTTTCATCAGTTTTTGGTTCTCAAATATCATTCTGATTGGCTGACACAGGCCTCTTCTGAAGAATGGTCTGGTCTCTGAGTACTTGTCTGACCTTATTGAGCTGCACCAGCCCTCCAGAGGCCTTAGGTCAGCTAATCAGGTGGTTCTAGATGTTCCACGTTCTGTTTTTAAAATCCTGCAGAGATCGGGCACCTGCAGTTGTGAAATGCTCTACCTTTAACTGTACGACTGCAAAAAGCCTCTCCACCTTTAAAACTCTTTTAAAGACTCAGTTTACTTTGGCAATGGCGCAGGATATACACTTTTATTGGGTCTTTTATTTCTATTAATATTGTGGTTTTATGCTTTTCATGTTTTTTATAAGTTTTGTGATTTTTATTGTTTCTGCCCTTCTCTTGTTAAAGCACTCTGGTGGGCCACTGGCTGTTTGAGATGTGCTTTATAAAACAAAGCTGACACTGACATTGACACCTTGGAGTTTGGGTTTGGTATGCTTCACGCTGCACTCACCAGCAGATTTGCCTGGTTTTGTGTGGACAAAAGTATTTCTAAAAACAAATAAGGGGGGGACATTCATTTTAAATATACTGGCTTCATGTAACAAGGCCTTAAAGAGACAGCGGCTTAAACAAAATATTTCAAACAGAGGATCAAATGAAGGTTTTCCAAAACACCACTGAGAAGAGAAATAGATACTTTTTTAAAACTGTAAATCATTTAGCAATACTATGGGGGCAGCAGTGAGGCAGGATAAAGACAAAAAAGACACCCCCAAAACAAGCAATACCCCTCTTTAAACCTTTCTTTATCTTATTCAGTACGCTTTGTTGAAATTTACAAGTTATTTGTCAAGTTATGCCCAGAATGTGTGAGGTGTCAGACTTTGATCAGCAACATGAACCGTAAATATCTGTAGAATGAAACTTCTGGATTTTCCTTCTTGTTTTTTCTTTAGGTGTAATAAACTGAAACAAAGCTCCTCTCTTCATTGTAGAGTTTGTTTATCAGAAACAAAGCAAAAGGCAGATTGTGGAAATAATCTTAGTTTATTATAAAGTGCATGCAGCAGCTGTTTATATGTTAATGTAGAACAGCTCTGAGAAGTGAGCTCTAAAGATAACTCACACGTAGAAAACATATTCTAATGATTGTTTTGTGTGTGTGTGTGTGTGTGTGTGTGTGTGTTTATTCTCACCTGAGAGTGTGTAATATTACTGTCTGTGTGTGTGTGTCGTCCTGTCTCTGTGTTACACCCACCACCTCACAGTGGCAGATTAGGCCGCTTAGCGCTCACTGCAGGGCGAGCTAATCACCAAGGAAAGCTCAGGGTGGGGGGAGGAGGGTGGAGGTGGGGGTAAGAGAGGGAGAGAGATAGACAGAGAGGAAGAAAAGGGAGGGGAGTGGTGCTAAACTGCCCCCCACTCCTCCACCCAGCCATCCGACCCCCACCATCCCGCCCCCGCACTGCCCGCGGGGCACCGTCACGGTGACAGCGGTGTGACAGTAATCTTTCAGTGACACTTTCTGTTTTTTCTTTCTTTCTCTATTTTTTAATAGAGGGGTTGAGAGGGAGAATTACGGAGGGGTTGAGGAGGGGGGGGGGCATTGTCAACCCCACCTCCACACGGCACCCACCCACCTTACCCAGAGGTACTGTGACACATCAACGAGTGCCCCCAGAGAAGGCAACAACACGGCGGCACAATGCCGGCTACGGTGGAGCCAGCCAGCACAGAGCTGCTTCCCTTCCTCGCCTCTAAAAATACTTTCACACAATGCATCTGATAAAAGGTTTATGCAAAGATGCACAGGGTGTACGGTGGTGTGTGCACCCAAACTTCACACTGAACTACCAGAGGAGACGGGAGGAGAGGGACTGAGTTAGAATCAGCACAGGGTAACGTCTGACACCGCAGAGTCAAAACACACAAAGACGTAAAGCCCGCTGATGACCGAGTTTATTCACAGGTGTGTCCGAGAAGAAGTCGCTGTGGTCCTTTTTCCTCATGTACTACATTGCAAAAAACTGAAATCTTATCAAGTAAAAAAATGTCTTATTATACTTGATATGAGCCGCATTCAACCGATCAGTCCAGAAAAATGTCTTATTTCAAATTACTCAAAAACAAAAATGAGGTCTGAATTGCTGAAACAAGTAAAAAAAAAATCTGGCAGTGTCACAAGAAATAAATCCTTGAAACTAGAAGAATTTCATAATAAAAGTAACTTTTCTTTTTTTACTTGTTTTAAGCAACTCAGACCTCATTTTTGTCTTTAAATAACTTATGACAGTTTTCTGGACTGGTCTTGTGAATCTGGCTCATATTAAGTCTAAAAAGACATTTTCTACTGAAAATAAGACAAAAATCCTTGATAAGATTTCAGTTCTTTGCAGTGTAAACCAGAAACAGACTTCATGGAGTAAACTTAATTTCTAAAGATGAGAATTTAAGTTGTGTCAGATGTGGAAATGAAGTTGTGCTGTAAAGAAATCCTTTCTCTGTTGTTGATCTTGTACATTTCAAAAGAGGATGTTGCTTAATTTGATCAGTGAGAGGGGGAAAGGAAAACTTTTTTCTAACAAGAAGAGAACAAATGAATACAAAAGACATTTAAAAATCACTCAGGAAGGAAACTGAAGAGCCTGTCACTGAGTCTAGCCCGACCAGCGAAGGAGTGAGCAGAGTGAATTCAGGTCTTACGTTGAAATAACCCACAAAAAGAAGTGTATCGCATATCAGGATCGCCATCTTTAAAATACCCCAACAAACGAGAGAGTGAGATGAGCCTGGAAACAAAGAGCAGAGGTCACGCAGAGGCTCAACCTCTCACCGCACACAGCGCTGAGTTACGATCACAAAACCACCTGTTTATTGTAAGTTATTCTCTAAGCTTGTTTGAATTGGCGCGCACATAAGAATTTATCTCCTTGTTGAGCACAATGAGGAGCGATGTGTCTACGCATGTGTCGGTAAGCAGAAGGTAGCACTCCAGACAAAAGGGAAAAGAGCCAGATTTAAGAGCATTGTCGCTCGGCGTGCGCCAAGCATCTCCATAAATCCTAATACACAGTCGTTCCCAGAGGAACAAAAAAAAAGAAAGGCAAAGAAAGGGAGGGAATGAATGCATTTTCTTCTTATCTATCTGTCTTTCACTCTCTTTCCCCAGTGAGGGAGACAGAAGGGAATAAATGGCTCCCCTCTCCTCTCCTCTCTCCTCGGTGTGGGCTGACAGCGCAGCAGATGGTGGTTTAAGCAGTGAATTTATGAGCGCCACAATCTTAATGTTGCAGAAAGAAAAGAAAAGGACTCGCATCAAACGCCACTGACAAATGCACTTGCTAATATTAATGCACTCCTCATTCATCCAATATGCTGCCTAATTGCTTTTCTGTACACAGTAGTATGGCACCTGCTGCTCAAGTCCGGCGCTCGCGTCAGGAGAGGGGCGACCGGGGGAGGGGGTAGAAGTGGAGACGTGGAAGAAAGTGTGTCTCTCTCTTTCTTTCTGTCTTCCTCTCCCTCCTTTTTCCCTGTGATGGATGCAAGGCTGTGGATCATGCGCCAGACCTGTCAGTGTTCCCTAATTAAAATTTTATACTTACAGGCTCGGGGAGAAAAAAAAATAAAAAAAGGTGGAAAGCACTCAGTAAACAATCAGTTATGAGAGGAGAGGAAGGGAGAGGCCATCACACAAACACTCACGAGGTGCGACACGCCGAGGCAATCCAATTTTAAGTACAGCATCACACATTGAAAACCTGCAGACTTTATTAGAGCCTAACAAGGCCGCCTTACCCGCAGATCAAGCCAGAATCCGAAGGGGCCTCAGAAAAGCAGCGAGCCGCCCACCTTTGCTGCAAAAAAAAAGCTCTTTCATGAGCTTTGTGGACATGCCAAATGTAATAAAAGCTCAAAGAGCTGTTAGACTGTATGGCTATGTCACCTTCAAAGTATCAGTGACTAAAGTGGTTTCACAGAATTGTTGGACTGAGCTGTAAGATGCCATAAATGTCCTCATGTTTTCTCCCGTTTGCAATCTCATCGTTAAACTTTAAAGCAAATATTTTTCTCAGACCTAGAGAGTGAACGTTCACTGATCATAACTCAGAGCTGGGATCTTACAGGTAGACCCACTCAGGCTCTTAAAGTATCATTATCTGCATTGAAGAAAGTGTTATTCCAACTTTCTTTTATTGTTTTACAGGTTCGTCCACTTATGGAAAACTCAGCCAGATGCATGCAATCAGTTTGACGCTTTACATCCTGCCTGGGGTCCATCTGGGGCCCGTGTTAGCCCCCTATAGTCCCTCCATTGTCTGCCCTCCAGCTGCTGTTAAATGCACTAAATTGTAAAATAATGAGTTTGTAAATTGCACGCAATTACGGATGCAAATTGAATAAATCCAGCAAACTATAGATTGTCCTTTCTTCTCACATCAACAGTGAATTGATGCACGTTTGATGGAGAGGAGCAGGTATTTCCTTGAGTGCTGAGATGAGAAACTGAAAATGCATTTTGTTTGTTTGAGGCGTCTGAGGCTGCAAAAAAAGATGAATTGTGATTTGATGGAGCCGAGTGTGCCACTTACGGAGGAGTGCAGTGTGCAGAGCTGGTTGCTTGGTGAATGATCAATGTGATGAAGGAGTGCGGGGAAATTAAACCAACGAGGAAGAGAGATCTGAGACTGCAGGTACAAACACCTGGATCTCAGTCTCTTCTGTAGGTCTGAGGGTTTTAACCTCTGAGGCAGGACTGCAGGAGGAGTGTGACGAGCCATTAGACGAGTGTCACCGTGGGAGGGGATAAGGACAACGTCTCTACTTTAAAAAAGGGAAAAAAGAGAGGAAGCTTTTTTGATATCCCAATCAATTATCTTCTTTTCCTGAGATAGAAACAACACACACACACACACACACACACACACACACACACACACACACACACACACACACACACACACACACACACACACATGAATCTGCAAACACTGAAATTCAATCAATGGAATTTCTCCTGTTTTAGTAAAAATCTCTTATAAAAGTCATTATAAGTCACATTCAGCTGACACGTCCATAAAAATGTCTCATTTCAAGACATTGTGAGTCAAAACTGACAGCTGCCAGAGAGGTAAGAA
>NW_027437186.1:3361432-3546432 GCF_033239565.1 Halichoeres trimaculatus
TGCCAGCAGTGATGCAAGGCCTCCAGAATCAAATGCAGAGGAGATGAGTGGGTTTTCGTGCTTAAAGAGGGGCCGTTTGCGCTCGTTAGAAGTCATTTCTTTTTATTCCCGTGAATTTCTGTTTTTCTTCTGTCTCTGAAAGATTTACAACTGCTTTCTTTTGGTGCATGTATCAGACACACACACACACACACACACATCTGCACAGGTACATTGGTGGTTATGTGTGTGTGTGTGTTTGTGAGGTTGAGTGCCAAGTGAAAACATGACGCTAGACGATGCAGGACCCGTGCTATTCCCCGTGAGCCTCGTACAGTGGTCTTGCCGCAGGCTTCTCCCCTGGCTCAACGTCGAGTCAAAACATCTCCTGTGGTATAGGAAAAAAATGGTAGCGAAGTGTGCTTTCCTGTCAACAGCAAAACACAGCAACGTGTTGGATGACAATGACACTGACACTGCACTTGCAACCTTTGGGAATACACCAGGACGATGAAGCGCTGTGTGCTGAGCATCAGATCCAAATGATGTACAGTACATGTCATTCTGCTGCACACTAAGAGGCAGCTCACACACACACACAGATAGAGGCAATGGCTGTACACTTGCCCCTCTACCTGGAATAGCCTGATCCCTGAAGGGAGTGGTGTTTTAAGACATTCAGACGTACTTCCCACACACACACTCTCTCCCTCACACACACACACACACTCTCAGGGTAAGTGGACCTGCAGCCTAATGCTGTTTAATCACTCCCAGCACATCCATCAGCAGCTCCAGTAGGGGAGTGGAGTATTTTATCACCACTTTTAAGGGTTATTAGTACAAATACACTGTCACCCTGCATTACCACTGCAGCGCTTTAGGGTGCCATGCCCTCACCACATTCATTACAATCTCTATCAATATCTATCAAAACTAAACGCTCACTCGCCTGCTCGCTCCCCCTCCACCTTCCTCCTCCTCGCGTCCTCTCCTCACACACTCGCTGCCATTAAAAGATGAAGACTGACTTCCCCCTCCTCCTCCTCCTGTCTCCCTTCACCTCCTCTGACACACAGCTCTAAAAGTTTCACTCCATTTATCGTCCGGCACTCTTCCGGCCTGAGCTGTCGGGCTGACTTGATGGAGTTTGGCGGCTGGCAAGGACACAGCCGGGCGGTGACTTTAAGAGCCCAGTGGTCACTCCTGAAGGAAAGTTAAAAAATGCTGGCTCTGATGACTTCTTCTCTCTTTTTTTTTTTTTTTTTTTTTTTTTTAGGCAGGCTGAGCACATTACTCACATCAGACCATTACCAGACGCTCAAAGGTGAGAAGATTAGGGGAGATTCTCTTCCCTTCTTTCAGGATGTGTTCAGTTACTTTGAGCAAAGGGACAATTTGCAGTTTCTGGCTCTGACTGGTTATCAATCAAGCTTCATCTGACACCTATGGAGTCCATTACTGACTGAAATGACTGACGCTTTGATTAATCTGAAGGTCTGTGTGTCTTACCTTGATCTCTAATGAAGGGCTTTTTTATACCCAGGACAGCTGTAATCGGCTCTATTACAAATAATAAACAAAACTCACAAACTGTCACAGAGTCACCTGTTTTAGATTGGACCAAAAACAGCAGCTTCAAACGATGACCATCGAGTTATTACTGAAAGAATGATGTGTAAGTTATTACAGCTGATCATAACCCCCGGCTGTGTTTAAGACTTCAGGTCAGTTAAAGGACAGCATCTGTCTCATTCCCTCTGCCTGATGACTCTGTGCTAAAGAAAAGACCAATACAACCAGGTACTTAAAGGTAGATTCTGCAGGGTTTTCAAGGAATAATCCTGCTCAATCATCACTTCTGGGCCTCTATACATGTGTGTCTGTGTCTGTGTCTGCTCCAACCCCCTCCTTTGCTTGGATGTTTTGGTTGTATCAGGACGTTTCTGTACGTGCGTTCTGAGTATGCAAGGTTTCTTCAGCCAATCACAGCATGCCCAGTGCACAAGTAACTTTGCATATTCATCAGCTAGTGGAAGAGGCTATCCCGAGTGGCTACAATAGTGGAAGTAGCACAGAGCAAGAAAACCAACCAAAAACAAAACGCCAAATGGACAAGGCTTTGTCCTCAATGAGGGTGAAGCTTGGCTCAACTTTCACTCGCTTTCAGGAACTTGGAGAGCAGCATGGGATGAAAAAC
Source organism: Halichoeres trimaculatus (assembly GCF_033239565.1). Classification (NCBI taxonomy): domain Eukaryota; kingdom Metazoa; phylum Chordata; class Actinopteri; order Labriformes; family Labridae; genus Halichoeres; species Halichoeres trimaculatus. The sequence goes on from NW_027437186.1 coordinate 3,363,612, forward strand.
GATGCGAGTTAGCTTTCTGCTAACCAGGTATGTGTCAAATACCTGTGACTAGCTTGTGCTAACACGCTGTCAGGTGCATGGCTCCTCAGTCTCTCCCACGTAGAAACGTGAAACTACAGGTGGTTGATGGGCTGGTGAATATATATTTACGTAGCTTCAATCCTAAACTGTGGGTGTGTGCTGCTGCTGGTACTGATCCAAGGAGGAGGAGCCCAGTTTGAATGTTGTGTTTACTAACAAGTAGCACAAATTCCTGCAGATCCGACCTTTAAAGAGGGGGTATTGTACTTTTGGTTTTTATTCTGTCCCTCTGGTAAAGCTTCATATTTCCCACTTCATTTTAGCGGCTGTCTCTTTAAGGCAAGAAAAAAGAGATCAAGACTCATTAAAGTTGATTTAATTCATACCAAAGGTCAGTGTTGACCTCTTCTTTAAACACAACACTGAGTATTGCTTGTGCAGTAAGTTTCACTTTGCCTCTCTATCATTCAACATTCATCGGTTGTTGCTGTTTCAAACTTGTTTGTTAGGCCCATAGACTGTATACAGAATGGGCAGTGTGGCTCGGCCTTTAAGCCTACATTTTTTTATGGTTTTAAAACCAAAATACATCATCACAGTCGCTGCCATTGTGCAGCCAGAGTCTGTGCAGTAGAGACAATGAGGGACTTGGTGATAATCTGAGTGGAGCCAGGTGACAGAAATAAAATATTTACTTTTCTCTAAAGAGTCTAATCTCTTCTCTGCTCCTCCCTCCCTCTTACTATTCCCCAAAAAACTACACAAGAAAAAAAAGCTGTCAAGCATTACTGAATGACGTAAAACCTTGTTTTTAACCTTTAATAACCAATGAAAAAGACACTTTTCAGAAAAAGAGGACTTGATAACAACACAGCCCAATGATGTCTTCATATCACCATAACATATGGATGTGAGAAACATTTCTATGAGGAAGGTTAATTTTTTAAAGTTGGACCACAGCCCGTCTGGAATGACTGGGGAAACAGAGTTTTTGACCTATACTGCAGCCAGCCACCAGGGGGAGCTTTTGTGCGACCTCACTTCGAGGTGAGTGAGATGACGTCCTTTTATTTTTAAAGTCTACAGTTGGGCCCTGGAAATGTGGGAAAAAAAGGTCTAATTTTGCAAGATTTAACAATATTATGACGTTATAAACACGAATAGGGGTTCAATTTGATATTAAAGCTTGCAAACTGATTAAAAAGATCTGTTTTTCTTTGCTGAAGACCCCCGAGGTGACTAATCCAGGATAACAACAGTATCAGCAGAGATGGATCATTTAGGTAATGGCCATATGTGATGATAAGTGTGCTTATTTTAGACACACAAGATAGATTTTTTCTGTTTTTAGATTGGCCTTTGGTTTATTCTTACAGAAGGGGGCTGCTGGTCTCCGGCACCAATATTTGGGGGTCACTGGCCAAAAGTTTGGGTAGCCCTGACCGGGATAGCTTGGATTTGCTTCCACAGTTCTACAACTGGCTCTTCATTACAGGCAACCCAGTGAGCCAGTTGACCAAAGTTGAGCTGGCATAACTGGACCAAGGACGTTCAAACAAGTCAGAAAAGGGGAGGAAAAAAATAGTATTCACTCAAACTGCCTTTCAGGGTGTCTGCTAGCTAACTTTTAGCTCCTGCTTCAAGGTTCAGTCTCTGAGCTCTGTTATCAAATGTTATAAAAAACACATGTGCAAGGTTATCAAAGATCCAATCTGCCCTCTTTTATCTTAGAGTCTAAACATTGCAAGAGTTGAGTCTCCCCCACCTCCAGCGTATTAAACACAGAGCTGGAAGTCCTGACACGGCGACGTGGCAGCTGTTGGCCACAGGTTCCCTGGCTGGGGAAGGTTATTTGGAGGTAAACCCACACAGCTTAGCTTGCTAAGTGGCACAATTATTGTGCTTACACAGTGTTTACGTCTATGGCACACACCTGGCACAATTGTGTTGGTGTACATTATAAACCAACCTCTTGAAAATGCACACAATGCCCCGGCCCCCTCCTTGGAAAAAAAAAAAAAAGAGACTTTAAGTTTGAGGTTGATGTATAGCAGCCAGCTCCAAATTAAAAAGAGATTACAGAGAAATCCTGCAGCTGAAACAGCTTCAAAGCTCTCAGGTAATGAGGTTTTCAAAAAAAGCCAAGTGCATGCAAACTGTCTGCACATGTGTGCATCTGCATTCACATTCAAGCACGTACACAAAGAGACGTACAGATCGTTTAATGACAACCTCCACATCACATGAACTCCATATGTTGCATCTCTCATCCACCCCGCTGCACACACACACACACTCACACACTCACATGAAGAAAGCACTACCACTTCAGTCCTTTTAAGGTTCCCGTTTCAACCCCCCCATCTGATCAGGTGGCTGTTTATTCTCCTTCTTTTCCAGGATAATGAAATAAGAATCTATACAGTGATTCCCAGAGCTCTCGTTATTTAGCTGCACATATTTTATAGTGAAATAAAACAGCAGCGTAATGAACGCTGGAATTTGACCCCATGCTGTTTGGGTCATTCACAGGTCGGGGAAATTAATTTTGCCCACTGTTGCAGAGGAATGTTGGAGAGGTCATGAGCAGAACGAGACATCGTGTGTAACCTGAGCCTTTAAACTGCCTCTTTCTTTCACAGTTGATGAGTTAGTTCCATGTTTTTACTGACATGCATGTGCTCCTCTGTGTGTGCATGGCGGATGTGAACTCGTAGCCTCGCAGATATAGAAATGTATGTTTTTGGTGCACTCAAAATTCAATTTGCCTCTTAAAGCGCGGTTAAGGATGTGTTTGTGTGTGTATCCGTGTGTGTGTGTGTATGTTTGTGAAGCACCTCGAGCACTGCTGTCATCCTTTTGAGAACAAAAGCACTCAGCGTTACAAGCCGGTCCAAGCCGAGTTCTGCCCTGTTATTTATGGAAAACGAGGAGTGTATGGATTAAACAGATGATGCCAAGACGAACAACAACAAAAAAGAAAAAAAAATGAAGCCATGATTCATTTCCCAAACCATGGAAAAGGGCCAAAGGACAAACAAATCAATGGCAGTTTGGATGATATCTGGCCCCGAGCATTGACAGGCCCCGCAGTGTTTGGCATGAATGTAAATGTGAAAAGTGCAGTTTTCTTTATGTGCAGTGAAGCAGGCCAAAGCTACAATATATGCCATTTTGTCCTGATTAACGTAGCTCAATACGAGCATTTGAAGCAGTTCGTAGCCGTGGTAAAGCTTTCAGCAGCTGCCGAGTGCTAAATACATATATTTCCCTCCTTTTTTCAGCTGAACGGATTAAGCCGAAAAAAGTGATGCTGATGATTTTAGGAGACAACGGCGAGATCCATCAAATTAGAAAGCAGCCAAAACAATCAAATAATGCACTGGATAAATGATGTCATACTGTAAAATCTATGGCTTATTGTCCGGGCAGAGGGCCAATTCACATCGCTACACCGGTTATGCAAAGCGGCAGGAATGCTCCGAACGTGAGCTCGTCATCAATATACAGCAGCAGCAGCAGCAGCAGCAGCAGCTACTGTTATTCAATGTAAATTTGATATGTGTTTGTGTGCTCACGGCAGCCCCGTTAAAAGCCACATGTGAGGGAGGATGAGGAGGGAAGGGAGGGAGGGAGGAAGAGCGGGAGAAGAGACGAGCCCTGGCTGGCTGCCACTCATCTGGGCACCTTCTCTAAGCAGGGCAGAAAATCAAACACGCCAGGAAAGAATTAAAGGAGAAAGAGAGGGAGAGAGGAGAGAGAAAGAAAAATGATTTTTCTTATAAATAGCAGGGCTTGCCAGAAGGCAGAGGAAATGAGAGCAAGTGAGCGCTGTGGAAAAGAAGGGCTTGAGCTTGACACGGGGCTTAAAATTGAGAGGGGGCGGGAAGAAGGGACCTACTGCGCGAAAATGTCTCCAACCAAAGCAAGGATTAGTGTTCCAACCTCCTCCACCGCCAAGATCCGCCAGTACAACTAATCACCTTCACAGCTTCTCTGCCTCACTCTTCTCCTCTGTCCTTTTTTCACTCCTTTCACTCCCCTCTTCTTCTCCTTCTTCTTTTTTTTTTTTTTTTTTTTGCCTCCACTCTCCTCTGCTCTTTAAAGTATCATTTCGCCCCTCTCATCATCATTATGGCTAAAATTAAAGCAGAGTATGTTCTGCCAAGAACGATTAGCCGCCGCAGCCTAACTGGGCGCAGTAAGGTGCTCGGGGTTTCTTAGTCAATCTGGCGCAGGGGGGTGGGGGTAGGGGTGGAGGGGTAGGGTGTGTTACAGGCGCAGGAACACACTGCAAACTTCAAAAGGCATCTACATATATGATGACAAGGGATGTCGCAGATAAACCCCCTCCACCCAACATCCTCTCTCCTGCTTTCTGTCTGTCACATCCCCTCTGTCACTCCATCCCTCACTCTTTGACCACCCCCCCCCTCTCTTATTCCTCCTTCCTTCCTTCTCCACCTGTCACTCCCTCCTTCTCCTCTGTTTCTTCTTCCTCTCTGCCGCTGCCATCCATTTCCTCTCCCCAGACAGGGCTCCTCACAAAGATGGCGACGGCGACAAGAACGACGGCGCATAAACATAAACAAGTCAAATTGATCACACAGAAGATGAGCCAGGCGCTGGGTTTTTTCAGGGGGTTCGTGGTGGAGGGGGGGTATAAAACAGACAGGAGCGATTAAGCTCCTTTTTCTCCCTCTTCTTTCCCTCTTTCTCACATCTCTCTTTTTCCTCTTGGAGAAGGTGAGTGGTGGAGGGGGGAGTGGAAGCGGAGTGGTTGCAGAACCATCCCGGAGAAAGAGCCACTTCATAAGCAGATGCCTGGCATACGATTGCAGCCGGGGGAGTGTGTGAATTCATTCTCCTCCGCTATAAATACACGCTGCTTCTCTGTATAGGTGCAAGCGCAAAATGTAATTAGGCAGCGAGGCAGAAAAGCAAGCTGCCTTTCTCTCTGTTTGCATATTTTGTCCACAAATAATGTACTACAAAGGCGAAGAGAGGAGAAATCTGTCTTGAATATTCATTTACAAAATAACGGTTTGCTGATAAGGCCAAGGTATGTGATAATCAATTAGCTAAATGTTCTACAAAAACCTGGCACCACGGAATCAAGGCGATGATAATAATAAATATGCACTCGCACACGCAGTGCATGTTGGCGAAGCGAAATGACGACTTCAGCAGAAGTCTGCTGCGCTGAATATCCATACCGCATTAGCCTAGATAAAATATCACAATGAAGGAAAAAGAGAGCAGGTTTGCTTTTCTAATGAGTTTGTTTGTTTCAAGCGTTTGCACGATGAGAAGGAGTTAGTTTTACAGACAGACGGCATAAACGCACCTGCTGGTGTCGGTGCGTGAGCGTGGGATTAGGAATACTGGGGGAAGAGAGGCCGGTCGTGTGGACGGTGGGAAAAAAAAGGGCTGCAAAAAAAACAACAAAAAAGAGTGTGAGGATTAGACTTGTTATTCCTGTGCAACAAATTAAAGGAAAGCACTGAAAACCATCTCTGCACAGGCCGTGACTTATGTTTGTTCCTACTGATCTCAACCTTGAAAAAAAAATTTCCTCATCTTGTACAGCTGTGATAAATGTTGTCAGAGAGCTTAGTTCAAGTGATCCAGAGTTAAAAACACAGATAATACATGTACACTAATGGAGCATCAAGACGCAGCAGCGTGTTTTCAAATGCAAAGATCAGTGAGTCAAGAAAATTCAGCATTTTCAGGGGAGGGGGAATGTAAATTAGAAAAAAAAAAAAAAACTAAATCACAACAATAACATGACTTCACCTGAAGAGCAGAAACACAACAGCTGTAACTCAATTGGTACAACTGAAGGTAAAATATTAAAAGATAAAATAGAAGACAGATGCAGGGATATTTAAAAGCAATCACAAAGACTCCCTGAAAATAATCATCTCTGAATTGTCAAGATCGTTCCGATCGATGCAGAATGATACAGAAGTTGCAGATCTGCAGATCAATAGTTCAAGCAGACTTTTACTGAACGTGTACTCGCAGCTCACTTCCATCTGAATCCTACGACCTTAATTGTGCAGCATGTCCGATGTAATTGAATTGTTCTGGAGGCAGAGCTCCAGCATTATGCATTATAGTTATTACTGCACTGTTTTGTATGCGTGTAAAACCAATTACAACACATGTAATTAGGCCGTGTGTCTATTAATAACGCCTAACAAATACTGGTGTTAGATATAAGCAGTCGAGTTTAATAAGAAGTAGAAATGTCACCATTAAGGCTCTCCTGCTTCTCCTGCTTCTCCTCAGGCCCTGAGCCGCTCGCAGCAGCAGGGCACATCGTCCTCTACTGGCCACACAGGGAACTACAGCTGACCCTGCCTCCTGCAGACGACCTGGCAGGGAACAAAGAGGCAGCGCTGTGCCAAAGAGGCCTATCACTCCCTGCTCCAGAGGGGAGGACAGGAGGGGAAGGTTTCCAGAGAGGGGGGAGACAGGGTTTGGGGGAGGATCCCCTGCACTGGAGCAATGCAGCTGTGCTCTGCGGTCGACTCCTGAATGATCAGGGGCAAACTGTTTCGGCGTGTGTGGTAAAGACGGGGTGAGTACGGCGGGGCAGGAGGTGGTTGTTGGCACCGAGGGGTGGGCTGGTAAGACATCTGTCATCCTGTGTCAGCGCTGTCACATCACGGGGACAAATGGGCCCAGAACCAGGGCGGCAGAGGGTATCAGTGAGCGTGTGATCTCTGCTCTTTGTGCCTCTTTCAATGAGCTCTGGCCAGCACGCTCCTCCTCATCAAAGAGTGAGAAAAATGGTTACAAAGTGGAAGCATATCTGTCAAATCAGAATGAAAACTCTAAATCAGCATCATGAAGCCGTTCTGCATGTGACCGTCCTTGGCTGAGGCCCAAAGCCACGTTTAGGGGGTCTGGAACTCCCGCCTCCGAGCGAGGACGAAGAGTGAGTGAAGGGAGAGTGGCATGTTTAATTTCCCCCTCCTTTACCCCATCGCACCGCCACCCCCTTTTGTTTTTTGAAGCGGGGCCGCCGCTGCAGCACCGAGGCAAGGTCTTCCATAATGACACCTTGACTGTGAAGAACTTCATCCACTCCGCCGCGCTATCTGGCGCCGGCGTGACAAGACGGCTGGCTTTGTTGCCAGGAGAGTGGAAGAGAGCTTTGAACTGCAGACTGACAGCGCAGGGGAAGCCGTTCCAGGCGCAAATGTAAATTACTATTACTTACACGTTTAACCCAGCACCTACAAACCCCCTCACACACACACACACACACTCACACACACTCACCTCATCCTCTACCCAGTGCTCTGGCTTGCACTGGGCCATGGAAGGAGGCAGTGGTGGAGGTGTTGGTGGTGTTTTGACATCATGTTGCCCTCTTTTGGCGGGTGATTGCAACTGCACCTCACCTCAAAGGCAACACCTCAGCCTGTCCTCTCCTCTCCTTCAACAAGAAAGACTGAGTGATTGATCGAAGACACAGCCCATCCTTACATTTCACATTTGAGTCCATAAAAAAGAACACAAACTCACTTCAGGCGCAGGTGGATCAAATCTGGACAGATTTCCTTGAGGGATAGAAAAATATAAAACCTCTGAAATTCAACAAACTCAACTTTACATTCACAAACACAACCACGTCTAACGAGGCCTGTTTTCCACAGCTCGTCTGTAAATCCACAAACATATAGCTACGAGCTCGTTCAGCATTAGTACTGGTGGATTTATCTTTTGTCCACACTGTTTCACACATCTCAGCCTTTCTTCAACACCTCTTCACTTCGTCTCCAGCTCAATCGAAACAAAAGACAGTCCCCAGCTTTAGCATGTCGGTCAGGAACTCAGAAGAAGAGTTCAAACGACACAGCTGGAACAAACTTCACCTTTTTACAAAGTGTCACATACAAATTTTACCTTTTTTTGATTCAAGAACTTTCTTTACAGTTTTCTGGCGCGAGACATAAAAAGGACACAAACTCCAAACCTCAACTCTCCATTTTGACCAGAGAGAAAGCTGCAGTTTCAGAATTTGAAGTGCACACATTCAGACATGAGTGTCTTTCTGTCGACCGTGAATGAGACTTTTTAAGAAGTGATGAGGAAAAATAGCAAAAAGAAAAAAAAAAGCATCACGTAGAATGAGCCTCTTCTTGTCGCTTTCCAGGTTTGATTTGTTAAAACGACACGTGAAGAGAAGCTCAACGCCTGGAGTGGATCATCATCAGCATTATGTTATGAAACGTTTCTTTTTCTTTGTTCTGTCTGATCTTGTGTGTAAAAGTTTCACATTTCAATGACCTATTATTGAATAAAAACTACAAAATACAATAAAAACTCACTAGATTTTGCCACAATTGAGTGAATTTTATTTTTATTATATTCTTCACATTTCTACTGCTAAATGTGTGTTTCTATACACGGTTGTGACAAGACTCACTTAGTGAAACTCCAGGTGAATACTTTACCTACATACAGGTATTGTGCTCTTACTGTGGCATCTGAAGGGTTGATGTAGACAAAAAATAAACAAATAAAAACTATTTGTGATGAATTGCTCTTCAAAATGTTTTCTCTTGAATTTCCTGAGATTTCTTTTCTGTATTTGGTTTATTTGTCTCATAGCTCTCCTCATCTCTTCATGTGTCTTAAAAGAAAAAAGAAGAAGAAGAAGAAGAAATGTGGATGGCGGTGTAGATTTGGAGGGACACACCGGTGAATAAATCAGAACTTTAAATCCAATTAGCTCCTGGACTAACTGGCATCAGATCAGGGTTACCTGTGCGGGGTGTTATTAGCAGACAGGTGAAAACAGACACTAAACCGAAGCGTTATCGTCGGCCACAGATTGGATTTGAAGTATAAAATGACACTAAGCGTGGATCGTGGATGGAGCCTCGCGTTCTGCTGTTGATCTTATTTTGCCTCTCTCCACTCGCAGAGCTCAGCTCACTGGCAGCGGCTGTCGTCAGGCAAAGCTCCAAGCCATTTCCCTGAGATGCATCTCCTCTGAATCAATAGGGCCCTCGCAGCATATCATTAGACATAAGTATTATAATTACTTGTGTTATTAATTTTGCCTTAATACTAGGGATAACATGATATGTAATTCAACCCTGTTGAGGGAAGAGAAAATAAGATAATCACAAATGCATCTCTTATGAAAATCAATGTTGAAATGGATATTCCAATAATGCCAAACCACTGCCCCTCTGTTTTTTTCCTCATGCATATCAACCAATCATTTTCCGCATTCATCTGGAAAAAATATATAAATATGTCCGACATATTTCACATGGGCGCCCCTGTCCGAGGCAAAACAATATGGATTTGTGTTGCCTCGCAAACAATTTTAATAAAAAGCTATTGATTGGGGATCGAGCGGCTAGCCTGTGGGCGCGGAGCACCAGACCCCAGTGGGTCCAGATCATTAATGTCCTCAACTGCTGGCTTCACTGGCGCAAATTTGTTCAATAAGGGTCTGGCACGCATGCTTCAGGGTTTGATTTTGATACAGGCGCGTCAAACTGTTTGTGGCTGCTCCACAGGCCGCAAAGCAGAAAAAAAAAAAAAAAAAAAGACACGATCAGTCGCAACATGACGGAAGCATGTGTTTTCATCTGTAGCAGAATTACTATAAAGTCCATTTGATAATCAGCGCTGATGCATAGGATCTCAGAAAAGTGGAGGAATGATTAATGAATGTGAACGCACGCTTACTCCTACTCAGCCCGAGCACTCATGGCAAACATCACACAGAGACTAAACAGGTCTGCTCCAGAGGAAAAACGTGGAGTTAAAAGAGACAGAGCCGCAACCTAAAGCGATCCTTTCACACACCGCACAGCTTGTCATCCAGACATCCTCCTGACAGAGGGAAAAAAAGAGCAAAACACACTCCTCTTCTTTATGTCACCAAAAATTGTGCAGCCATAACATCTACATCCAGGCAGAAACACGCGCACATATACTTTCTTGAGCAGGTATCAAAGCCTTGGCGCAGCTAGACAGTTTTAATTACCAGGTACTTTCCTTATGCTTATGATTTCAATTTCTCCCCGCAAAGCTGGTAATGATATTCAAAACGCCTGCTGGCAACTCCGACTCCTTATTCTCCCCTCTTTCCTTCCCACTAAGATGTGAATACCCCAGTTTATAGGCTTATTTGTCCTCCAGTCACTTTGTAAAATCTTTATTCGGCCGAAGATACCTTTTTAAATGAGAGCCTCGCTGGAAGGAATGGCAATAAAGGTTTTGGGGAGGGTAGGAAGAGAGATCAATGCAGAATGTATTAGCCGGCACTACCGAGACCGACTCCAATAATAAAAGCATTGATCCTTTAAAGTGAAGCTTATTCTGGGTTCGGCGTGCTGAAGGGAGGATGGTCCATTCCAATACTGCACCGACCAGATGGAGAATCACAGCAGGCACTTTCACCCTCCCCCCTCCCTAAATATTCACATTATATTTCCAACCCGTATTAGATTCAGTCGCACAATTACTGAGGGATTCATGTTCGAAAAGCATGCATTATGGAGGAGCATGTCCAATAATACAGCATATGGAATAACATATTCAATTGGCACTACTTTGGCTTTGCCAAGTACAAAAGAGGGTGAGAAGACGAGAACAGAAGGACATGTTGGGGAGAGGATAAAGTTAAATGAGGTGGCTGAGTTTTTGCTGCGTGTGAGCTATTACAGGAGCACGTTTAATTCTCTATTTTTAACATAACTACAATTCAGGGAGCAGACATCTGTGCCACACTCTTGTTTTATGTCATTTTCCATGAAACGTCTTGTGTTCAAAACATGAGCCGCTAATATTTCCATTAGTCACCGGACACATCAGATCCCAGCAGTGTCTCTGTACACAGCCGTCGGTAGTAAAGCGCCAGCAGTAATCAAGCGTGAGGGCTGGATATATAACAAGCACACTTCACAGTATGCCTAACAAGCACACTTCACACACTAATCAGCTCGAGTGGACTTTGCTTTGCATCCACAGCCCGGCGTTTAGCGCGTGCCTCACGGAGGGACCAGCCCCGGCTTGGATTAGGAAATTATCCGGATGGTATCGATGGATGGAGTTATCGGGGACGCGTCCAAAGGTTTACCTGTCGTCTTTTCTGATGATAGAATGAGACAAATGCAGAGTGGGTACGGACACATGCTGTGGGTTTTCTCTGAGATAAACGCCATCTTTAAAGCCTTAAACTCAATCACACACTCAATGACAAGGGGAATAATTATGGATCTACAAATAAACACATTAAAAATGAGGCTGCATCTGACTGGCATTTTTTTTTTACAATTAAGTTGCTTTTTTAGTTTTTCTTCTCAGCATTAATGCAAGAGACGTCAAAAATCAGCTGATCTGAGGTGAGTTTCTGTGCCCAACAAGAGCCATCATCTGTATTAGAAAACACAGAGAAGCCTAATTTTATTCTCCAATTTAATCTGAGCACGGTCTCAGCTCTGCATCCTGCTTTTTGAAACATACATTATATAAGGTATAACTTTACTTATTCTCTAGTTTTGGAGCCACTGTCATGTGATATGACAGTCAAATGTTGAATTTCATAAAGCATCAATTATTTTTGCAGCAACTACAAAATAATGTATTTAATAAAATCTATCATGGTGCATTGAAGGCACAGGCACAAATACACAAACACAGTCACACACACTGTGACCCCCTGCTTCACCTCGTGCCTCCTCCATCCTTTGAGGGACGGGGTGGGCTGAGGGTAGAAGGACAGAATCCCGCCTCCTGTAATCCCATCAACTCATGTCAGACAGCAGTGTGGATACAAGCCTATCAGTGAGGCCTGTAATCCACGGCTAAGACTTCACACACCACACACACGTATCTGGGAACACACACACATTCACACACACACACACACACACACACAATCTACTTAGAGCCTGCTTTGTCCGATTGTCTTTTTTAAAGAGACAACTTTTTTCTTTAGAGTGCGTGAACATTAATCAATTCAGCGTGTGCAAGATAATGAAAATCAGCAATGCTCCTTAAAAAAAGCTAAATGAGGACTCTAAAGGGAGAAAAAAGGATATTGTAAATTCTTTATGCAGTGTTGCAAAAAGAAAGGGAAGACAGAAAGAAATACAGCAGCTATAAAATGTGCAACATCTGACACTTTGATGGAGCAGAAAAAGTGTAATGTCTGTCAGACAGAAGATGTGTCAGGTGTGATATTCCACACGTGTCCATTTTTTCAGATGTTTCCACATCAAATGAATCAGGATGCAGAGAAATGTGGAAATTCACGTCATGGAATCAGAAAATAACTTTGCAAAGCTGCAAACCCTCCCATTGTGGTTAGAAATCATCCCATATATTATTCATCTTCAACATAAAAAATGCAACAAAAAAGTAAAAAATAATATAGGAGAGATAAATGTTCAAAATGGGTGAAAAACACAAAGTAATCTGCAGCTGGGCATGCACAAACTCAGCGTAAAGCCATTCAATCAATCACTGGTGCAGGGAACAATATGTCCCATTATCATTTAGATACATGCAAAACGCCACAAAGAAGAAAAAAGAAGCAGAGAGAGAGAAAGAGGGGGAGATAAAAAGGCACGTCGGACAAGGCGCCCTGCTCACGTCTGGCTTCACAGAGACAGAGAGGGAGAGAGAAAGCCGAGAGGGAGGGAGAGACGCAGGGTGCAGGACCCACACGGTGTAGTTCCAGCCAATTGCATTCCAGAGAAGTGACCATGGCCAGTGATAAACAAAGCACCATAGATCATTCCTCTCCCAGACGGAGCCCGGCGCTGGAGGCGGCGGAAGGGAAGGGAGAGCGGTCAGACAGACAGAGAGAAGACGACAGAGAGCTCACCACCTATACGCATCTGCCCCCTCTGCTTTCCTTCTGATGCTACATTTTGACGCCCTTTTTGCTACTGGAATGCCATTAAAGCCGGCCGCGCAGCACGCCTGCAGATTTGCTTTCCATGACAAGAAACGCCAGCGCCAGCCAAAGAGAAAGAGAGGGAAGAGAGTGAGGGAGAGAAAGAGGGAGGGATGCTGCTTCCCTCTCCCACTGCCACTGTGCCGATGCATCGCGTTCAACAACAACAACAAAAAAAAAAGGCAAAAAAAACCTTAAATTGTTCCCATTTCCCTTCGAGAACAAAAAGAGGCATTCAACACTTACCCACTCCCAGACTGAAGCCTCAGATTCAGTGTTCATTTGAGCCCAGTGTGCGTCACAACACAAACCTCAGATATTCCTCCAAAACAGATGTGCAAAAGAGGAGCAGTGAGGTTCTCCCTCTTTTGTTTGTGAGCCTGCCTGGCTAGGTTTCTCTATTTGCATCAGCCGGCTTTTTTACAGCTTTGAAGCAGGTGGATGACAAAAACATCAATCTCTCCAGGCACATTGTGTGGCATGCACGCTTTGACACACTCCCCTCACCAGCTCTGTACAGTATAATCACACATTCCTATTCTCTGCTCACAGCTCCACGAGTGAATACAGGCTCAAAAGGAAAGTGAAGGACAAGTGTGCATTGTTGGAGTGTGCTTTTGTTGTAATCATGTTTTGATTGGATTAAAATGGGAATTTGCTGTATCTCTGGAGTTCCATTATCCATATGTTGAGGCAATTTAATGCATGCTGGTTTGGAGGGAGGGCTTTGGCTTATTGATGCAAGTTATTTGAATGAAAACATGAGCCAGAATTATAAGAGGTCTATCTCCGGCCAGATCTTTTCCTAATAAGTTTATATACTGGTGGTTGACTTGTTGCCATTGGATGATCTGTATTTCTTCACTTGGTGTTGACCGACCCTTTTACAACCTGCATCATCATGAAGCTGCACATGCTTTGGCAAAAGAAGCTTAGCTTCGCTTCATTTAGTCAGATAAATTGGTGTTCTTTAAACTCTGAATCAAACTATGAGCAGCATGGAAATACCTGGTTGTTAAGTGGCAGGTTGTCAAAATCCATTTTCCACTGTGAACCCAAGTTTTACTGACTTCTGACAAGATTGGGACCGTTACAGAGCAACTGGTGTTTTGGAGTAAAGAGTGACCATGCCAACTGGACACTAGGCCTGTCAATCGAACCATGCTTTGTGTGATTTCGGTTTGACTTAGCAGTTTACATGCATTCCACTTAGGGATGGGTACCGAATCAGGTACTTTTATAGGTACCGACCAAATTCTGACAAAAGTACCAGGTTCTGATTCATGTAAAGTCAAAAGGTACCATGTTAAGGTACCTAAATGCATCCTTGTGACTTTGAGGGAGTGTAAGAGTAGGTGATTTTCCATGCTGGACATGAACACAGCATTGCAAGGTTATATATTAAAGAATAAATGTGTTAAATTGAAAAAAAAAATAAAAAAAATGTATTATTAAACAAATTGATATTTTTTACCACATTAACACACATAAGTACCGAAAACTGTTACCGTTGAGTACCGGTATCGATTGCCAGGTACCAGGCATCGGTACTGGATCGTTTCAAACGTGAAAGGTACCCATCCCTAATTCCAATAGTCTGATCTTGTGCTGACTAAGGTTATAGTCTGGTTTCTGAAGCTGCATGTAAACATACTGAGTTACCAGTTAACATCTGTGGCTATAAGTTGTTAAATATGAACTCTCTATATCCAGCCTTGGTTCAGTCAGGTTTTTACTTTGTGTAGTTAATTATAGAGTTGGTTAAGAGATAAAGTTGTGACAAAATTAGATGACTAGGACTCACTATGGAGAGTAAATAATGAGAGAGTTTAAATCATGATTAGTGGAAACAGATTTCATCTTTACAGTAAAACTATGGAATATTATCAAACTATTTCCTTTTCTCATGAAAAAAATCATAAATACAAACCTCCACTACAACGTCTGTCGTCAACATACCTGTCCACTTGTTGTCTTCCATTCACTCACAGATTTCACATGGAGCTGGGAATCATTTCACATTGCTGATACTATAACTGGTTACAAATAGTAAAGGGGTCTTTTACAAGTTTTAAAAATAAAAACAATTTTCTATAGACCAATTTACTGTTGATGTCATCAAAAATGCATGCAAGCATTTTGGCAATGAGGTTTGACCATAAATAAATTATTTTAACAGCTGGTAATCTAAATCCAGTTTTTACTTTGTGTGTTTAATAAGGAAGTTGTTAGAGGTTATGACCAAACTCACTATGGAGAGTAATTGAGATATTAACAGAAACAGATTTTATGTTGAAGTGCAGGTGCATTTGTCTATATCTGGGTGTAGTTTTTTTTTTTTTTTTTTTTTGGATCCTTTATTTCAACCAGGTCGTAGACTCAGCTATCTGTGAGCTCTTTTTGATTTGGTAGGTTTCTGGTTTATTGAAAAACCATTGTACTCCACAACAGCACTAGTGTTGCCAAAATGTGCACGCAGCTGCAACTGGTTACAAACATCAAATAGGTCTACTTTAGCAAACATTAGAAAAATATGGTTATCTTGAGAAAATTAAATAGGCATTACCAAAGGGGTTTCTGTGACACAGATAACACAACTCAGTACTGAATATTTGCATCAGTACACATATGTTTTTATGGATTAAATATTTTATTCAGGTATTTTGGCTTTATGATTGGAATGTTATGGCTTGGCTTTAGGGTCGTTGACTGTTAATTCTGTACATCTGTAGTCTAATGTTTCGTTTTCATAGCCCTTCTTAAAGTCAACTTTAAACCAACTTCTCGTATCAAGAAAAAAAACTGCAAAACCAACCTGGGTACGTGACGAAAAAACACTGGCTTGAATTACACGAGCAACATGTACTTCTATGAAGAGCAAACTCTGGAAATACTGTTAGTCAAGGCTAATGGAGCGTTCAAATGCTCCTCGTCGGTATCGCAATAGTTTAATCAATTTGAAATCAATCAATATAAAGGTGTTCCCTGTAGTAAATTAAAGGTTCAGATATGCCTTCTACTCACTACAGCTAAATTCACGAGTTTGTAACCAAATGATGATGGTAAAATTCGTTTTACTGGCACAATCTTGCATTAAATACCGTACGTTTCAAAAGTGTCAAATTCTCTCAATGGTCTTTGAATGCAACGGTGTGACGTCACGTATTTTGCTTTGGGTGGCGGGACGTGAGCTTTCTCAGCTCGTGCTCAGAGTTCAGGAAGTTTCAGCTCTTCTGACTGAAACTGAGGGACATCACGGTAAAATCCGAAACATTAACTTAAGTATCCGCGTCCAGGATTTACAGTATAGGTTTCAGCTACGCGTTTTTGTTGTTTTTATCATTTATTGCTAGTTTAACGGATAGCTCGTGTTGCTAAGTAAGCTGTCCTCCTGGTTCGAGCCTTGACTCGAAGTCTGAATATTAAGTCAACATGGAGGGTTTACTGGCTAAAGAAAACCCTCTGCTCTTACCTCTAAACAAGGAGAAAACGGTATATGACGGATTTATCACTGTGCAGGTGAGACCGAGTACCATAGTTGTTGTTATACAGAATTTCTCCAAACTTCATTAATAAAGTTAACACTATATGTTTGAATAGCTACTGACACTTTGATAAACGTCAAAGAATTCGGCTCAAACCATTTTACAAAAACTGACTCACCGCATTTTATTTCGGCATATATGTCATCTTTAGACACTTTATTTAAAAACTGTTAAGTACTGAAATGTACAATCCACACTGTATCACTGTTAACTTCCCTAAACTGACAGCAAGCAGTTTAGATAGCTATTCAGAAGTTATTGTTTTTCTTTGAGATATGTATACCTCAGTGTAAGGTTTGTGCAGAATTTAAGAGCTGATATTAACTGTGATGTAAACTTATGTCATACGTTTATCAACAATCTATGGAAGCCCCGCCAGGTCAAATAAAAGGGGACTTCCACTAAAAAGTAAGACACCTAAGCTTAACTTTGCAGCAAAGCAATTTTATCGTACAATTTGAAGATTCCCTAACTCAACAAACTGAATTATGAGGTGGCCAAGACATTATTGACAGTCTATCAATACATTTTTATTCCGTCAAACAGCTTGACCACAAAACTGAAAGAAAAATATGAAAATTGTACTTATTTACACATTTGTAAAACAAAAAGTACATCCAGGATGAAAATAGTTTTTCTATTTATTTATATGAACAGTTTTTTTTTTTTTATTTTGAAATATAAACATTAGTTGCACCTTCCATGCTTCTTGTTTAGCATCTCACTCATTTTTCCATTTTTTTCTTTTTTAGATATCCATGTTATGGCACTGCTTTGTACAGTGGAGGATTAGTGCCACATCAAAGAAAAAAAAAGTAAATCACAAGATTAATCAAAAAATTTATTAGAGTAAAGTCATCAATTTACAGGATAAAAAAAATCATACATTTTTTGAAAAAAAAAAAGTCAAAAATTAATAGAATAAAGTCATCTTAATTTATATCTATCATACTTGTAAAATGATTTTGATGAGGCTACACCTCTCCTGGGTGAAGTTATTTAATATTTCTGTGTCATATTTTATCAGTGCTGCAATTTGCAGATGTTTTGTTTAAACAAGAGCCGCTCTGCAATGCAGGTTCCCCAGCGACGAGGCTGGCTCGTTTCGAGGAAAACACCTGTGTAGTTCGCAGTTTAGCTGTGATTGCAGTGAGGTGTCTGTAATGTACCACAGCCCAAGAATCAGTCTGTAATAACTTATCACTGTGTAACTTTGTTTTAAACTTGCAAATTGCATGTAACAACAAATGTACTCTATGAGGAGGATCACACAGTGCAAAGTGGCACTTCACAATGGCGCTTCTGGCGCTTTACGGTACATTACAGTGTTGATTTTGTAAAAGCAATGATCCACTGATGAGTTATTGATTGGAGAAAACTGAATCTGTGAACATCTTTACAACTCTACGGAAGTTCTTGACAGTTTCTTTGGAGTCTTTTCTGGGTTCTTATACTTATGACGGTGTTACGCCGATGTGCCAAAAGATGAAATAATTCCTTGTTTGTGAAAACTATATTAAAGGGGCTGTGAAGAGTTTGAAAATGATATTGAAAAAGTCTCCCTTCTAGATATATGTTTGATTGTAATCCACACTTTAAAATGGGATTAGCAGCAGGTTATTTTAAATTGCTGACCAGGACCGGATTGATTTAGCTCAAGTCTAGGTCTCTATGATAACGCCATGCTGGCTGACAAAGTTTAGAAGTGACAAGAGAGATCTGTGTTTTTCTCTGCTTAAAACGATTTCTGTGATTAATTTTGTAGTGATAGTGGACACTGGAGCCTAACTGTCAGACAGAGAGAGGACAGAGGAGCAGAAGAAAGCTGAACAAAAGAGTGCTGATGTCACTACATATAGCTCACTACTACGTTTGCTTGATGTCACATTTCAAACCGTAGCGCTATGTAACTGTACTGACAAATACCTTACCTCGGCGCGTTGTATCCAGTAAAAAGTTGTCTTGAAGAAAGAAAATTTGTTTTGATTCAACCACCATTTAATAGCAAAACAAACAAATGCCTCACTAAAAGTCATTTACGACAGTGTGGGGAGACTCCGGGCCAGAAGGTGGCGAGGGGGTGCAGTTAAAACAGATACTCTTCATAGTATCTTCACAGTGTAACTTCACAAGATACTCCCCACTCCTTATTTTTGTACAGTCTTCTTATAGCCTAGCTAAAGTCAAGTCAAGTCAAATGCTATTTAATAGCACATTTTAAAACAACCGCAGATGACCTAAGTGCTGTACAAGCTTAAAAACACAATCAATAAAAAGACGACTAATAAAAACACTATCAATTATAATTAATATCTGATTTTCTTGAATGCGACCGTGGTCTGAACAGCCAGGTCGCATTTAATGCGACTTTGACGTCATTCTACAGCAGCAGTTTACCTCAGGGCAAATATTTTCAAAGTCACTTCATGGACAGAACATATTTAGTGGTTAATATAGACACGATTATTGAAAAGTGTATGCTTTTTTTAAATAAAGAGTTTTAGTTATTCATCCAGCTACAAGCTTGATTAAACAATGCATAAAAGGATGAGTGATGAGAAAAAGAGAGAGCGCTGGGACATCGACTGGCATCTCCATTACACACACACAATAGAGGATAAAGGTGAATGAATCGCACGTTTGTATTATGATATCTAACAAATTAAGTTTATCAACACTGTGACGACTTTTTGAATGGATTAATCAGGCTAAAATAACAGTTCACAGGACGCAGAGACACCGATGATCCATCTCATCCGTGCGTATTTGCGCACTGCCGTACTTTCCTACCAGACAGTGTCAGTCAGAGATCTGTCTGCTCCTGTCTGATCTTCCCTCAGACAAACTACGAAACATCAGAACAGATGAAAAAACTAAGTTTTTGCCCCTTTGTTCACCTGTTCAGGGCACTACGGCGCTGAGATGTAGCAGGGTCAGCAGGAGAGACCCCGGTGTGGGAGAGACCCCAGTGCAGGAGAGAGCGTCCGCCTTAAGGTTTATATGAAATAAAATAAAGCCATAATTACTTTAATAAGAGCTCACTCAAGGTGAGCTGCTGTAACATCAGGTTTTGCGTTATGGAAACAAACTTTACAGCATTGTGGAGCACATATTTGCTCTGTGTTTGTTGCTCCTCATCACACCGTGCTGTGCATGATGTCATTAATGTTAAACTGAGCATGCATGTCACTTCTGAAGCGTGAGCTGTTCACATCACAGTCTGCAGTCAGGTCACATTTACAGGTGTTATCTGAACAGCTAAACACAAAAATCGGATTTGAGCAATAAATCGGAATTGAGCATTAAGGGCTGCAGTCTGAACGTAGCCTTATTAACATGACGGGATGTCATTTATCTGTACATCGTCAGGTTCACATTATTCCCCTTGATCTTTTGTGCATGGCAAAGTTCTGCCCCAAACCCTATCACAGACACACAAACACATGCTCACATTTACACACACAGACAAGCTTACTCCATTAGCAGACAGAGAGCTGGGAAAACCACCACAAGAAACACCTCCCTATGACATCGCTATGCAAACCTCCCCCCCAAGGCTGTAAACTTAGAGAAAACACTGGATAGATTAAAAACACAATACATAGCAGAAGAAAAAGCCACAATAAATAAATAAATGCCAATTTGAAAGACTAAAATAAAATTTAATTCTCATAAATTTACAACTTTATTTTCTTAAATTTACAAGAGTAATCTTGAAAATGTAGTTGTTTTTTCATTAATGAGGCTCTAATCTTCTGTTTGCATAGGGGGAAACTATTGGAATAAGCAGCAGCTAGTTAGCAGTAAATATCGAACAGTATTTTTGCTTGAAATACCCACCTGTTTCATTTACAGTCTTGCTTGTCTGCTCACAGGAACAAGACTTCAGAGTAAGAATTGTCCTGCCACTAGATCTTCAGCTGAAAGGAGCCAGGTAAACATCAAAGCCTCAGTATCCTTAACATGCTACAAAGCCGAGACTTGTTGACAGAACCCTTTATAGAAATGTTATAATTTACATTTCCACATCACTTTGTTCCCGCAGGCTGCACTGCTGTTGGCAGTTGAAACACCTGTTGCATGGATATGAGCACATAGTGAAGCAGGTAAAGTCTTCATGCAGCCCAGAAACGTGTCATTTTTGCCTGAAATGTGTGTCCTTGTATGCGTTGTTGTTTTGCATTTGTCCGCGCTGGCTGCAATTAGCCTGATTCTTCCCAGATTAACATTTTTGTTGTGTCATTTTGGCTCCTTTTGTGTTTTCCTGCACCGTGCCAGACGTCCTTCTCGTGCTCTCTGTCAGCACTCAGGCTGGCCCTCACTCTCAAGCAGAGAAAAATATTTTTCACTGTTTAATTAACATTGCCTGGAAAATGTCCCTATTTGTTATGTGGCCCCTCAGGGTTATTTGGATGAGATTGATATTTCACCCCGGGCTGCAAAGTTCATTATTTTCACAGCCTTTAAGCTATCATTAATTATTAAAGCTGGTGGCAGCCCCCATTAATCACAAACACTGTGTTTGATTTGAATGGCTGGCTAGAGGAAAAATAGACACTGTCACTTCATTATCCTCCCATTCAAGGATGTCTTTTCTCTCTTCTTTGACTCCTTACAGAGGCTGCAGCAGTCGGCCGATCTTGTCAGTTTCATTTTGGAGCTGAAGACCGTCTTGGTAAGGAGGAGGATGACACAGTGGTTAACACGGTCACTCTGACATTGTTGCTTTATGAATAGGAACCTTCAGGCTCTATCAATAGTCTTGATTGTGAGACTCACATGTTCATGTATATTCTGTTAGATTAATGAAAAGTGTAACAGCCTTTGTGCTTGCCACCAAACAGAAGTGTACGACTTATTGGCCCTGATTGAGTTCTGCTGTATTTATGAAGTGTTGAAGCTGTGTTATGATGTTCATAGTTATCTGAGCCTGGAATTAAAAGCTTTCTCTCTGTTGTTACAGGAAGTGTGTCTGAAGACACGTCCTGAGTGCCGCTCTATCCCGCCTCCTCAGTACTACTCTAGGCTCATCTCTGAGATGGAGACCCTTGGCTGGGAGAAGTAAGTGACCATGAAAAAGCTATAACACTGATCTCTTATTGAAAACACTCACACTCACTACATCATCAAATTGATATTGTTTGCAGTTCTGTTCACATGTTATAAAAGTTAGTGGATACTATCCAGTGTACACATAGTATTTCCAAATTGGTCATAAAGGAAACAGATGGTAACTCATCCAGTACTTTATCTTGTCATCAGTACTTCAAGAGGTGTTTTTGTGCTTTTTCATACCTTAAACATGAATATCAAATAACAATGCTAACCTCTTCAGATCTTTACATATTCATATGTTGTAGAAAGCTTGAATCTGTCTATAAACTGATGACAATATATCGTTATCAATATCAGTATCGGCCGATGTTGTTCATTTTTTTTAACACCTCGGTATCAGCCGTTGCGTAAAAGTGGGCTGATACTTACTCATTAGCTGCCAGCCATTTTCAGAGCATCTTCAATGCTCTTTCAGGACCCAAATAATATTGTTTTCTGACTATGACTATGTAAACAACAAAACTACCTAAGACGAGTGGACTCTCTTCTTTCATGTCTCTCTTCCTGTTTTTGGTCCAAATAACAGACAAAACATATTTTTTTGATCGCTCCATCCTTTTTCCATGATCGCTCCATCCTCTTTCCATGATCTCTGTCATCTTTTTTCATGTTCGTGCTACTCTTTCTTTCTGAACTACCTCAACACATCATCCGTGTTGACATATGGTATACAGCACATAACGGTAAATATCGGTTATCGGCCATAAAAGCAATATTAATATTGGATACCGGCCAAGATGTTCATATCGGTGCATCCCTAGAAAACACTGTTCTAAAAATAGCACCAAATCCTCGCCAGACTTGCTGAAATGAGGAGGTCATCATATAAGGACATCCCCTCTGGTCCTAATGCTGTGTTCTAGGCAACCAGTAACTTAGGTTGCCTGTAAATATTCTTCATTCATCAGACCCAGTTTGCTCACCAGTATAGTGCACTTTAAGCTTGAAATGGGATAAGCCACTCTCATTGTGCGCAAAGGTAGGGATGGGTACCTTTCACATTTGAAACGATACGGTACCAATGCCCGGTACCTGGCAATCGGTACCAGTACTCAACGGTACTAATTTTCGGTACTTTTTTGTGTTAATGTGGTAAAAAATATCAATTTGTTTGATAATAAAATGTGAATTATTTTCAATTTAACATATTTATTCTTCAGTATATAACCTTATTATGCTATGTTCATGTCCAGCATGGAAAATCGCCTGCTCTTCCACTCCCTCACAGTCACAAGGATGCATTTAGGTACCTAAACATGGTACCTTTTGATTTTACATGAATCGATAACCGATACCTTTGACAGAATTCGGTTGGAACCTTTAAAAGTACCTTATTCGGTACCCATCCCTAGGCAAAGGCCTCTCTCTAACACAGTAGTAGACATTTTCCACCTGCTAGGTACACTTATGACACAGAACAGAGTCAGAACCATGTTTTCAAAAGACTTCCCTTATTTCATGTTGGAACACCATGGTATAATACCATTATCGCAACATGAAGGAAAACTACCCTGATATAAATTTGTGGGGGATTTCTCGTTCACTAGCCAGAGTTTGTGGGTCAGAAGTGTAACTGTGTGTTGATATAGATGGTTTTTCCTTTGTCTTTTCCCTAGAGTACAAACAGAGGCTTACATATGTCTAGAAACCTCTGCTTCTTTAACAGCTTTATGGAGCACTCCTTGTAAGAGAGCCTGCAACAACACAGCTCCACATTAACAAATGGCTCTTAATGACTTCCTTATTTTTAGTTATTGAGTTATAGTTAAATCCAGGTCACATTTAATAACTCTCAGCCCACGCGTGATGACAGGCTTGGCTAATACTGCCGTCTCCACTCGTCAGGAGAGAAGAAGGAGGAGGAGGAGGGGGGCGACGGTGGCTAGTAAGAGATATCTATTCTCCCTCTGCTCGGATTAAGCCTTGACTACTACACTCATTTTCCACTTTCCTATTAATGACCACAGCTACAATTATGATATTAGCAAAATGCAAATGGCTCTAATTGAAGACTCTCAGGTTTTAATAGGAGAAGGGGGGGTGAAGGTATGCTTTATGCTGGAAATGGGACCAACATCATTTTCAGTGTCGTGTTACGGTTAGGAGGCATTATACACAGTGGGCCTCAATCTCCAAAGCACTCGAGATTCGCTTAGCGTCTTAATTGGTATGGGCCGTGCTAATAGCCACCAGGGGTTTTCAGCTGTAATTCTGTCTGCTGATTGGGCCAGGTAAGTGAGTCTTTCTCACTCTCCTCACTCGCTGTGTCTCCAGTTCGAGAGTGTGGTCATCTTAATTGGCTGAAGATGGCATACCACATGTTAATTAATGGAAAATGAGGTCGAGTAGGTCAGCTGCTATCACTCGATGGCCTCAGAACGTGGCCTCAGAAGCTCTGGGGCTCATTACGGGCACAGCTGGCACTTCATGTTCACAGGCTCTGGGTATATGTACAGAGCATCATCTCTTTTTCTCACAGTGTTATCACTCTGTCACACTGTGTTGCTGCTCTTCTGAGGCCAGTTATCAAGGCTTTCTGACAGCAGGGCTGTGTTGGGTCAGCCAGGCCCACGGGCTGAGCGATTACGCTTTCTAACCACAGGATTTTCAAAGGAACTGTCACCAAGTGGTTTTTGGACTGCTATTTCTGAGTCTCAAGTTTATTTGAACCATAACAATTTTGGGGGGTAGCCTAAGGGATGATATTCAGCAGGGGGGGCTGTAAGAAAGCAGGAGGTGAAACCTTACAGAGCCCACATCAGACGACAAATACTCAGAGGACTGGCGTTTTTATTGGCTAAATACCTTATACACCAGAGGATGTTTAAGCCCTGAAGTCCCTCATTGTATGTGATCACATCATCTGTTGACGTACGTTCATAGACCCTTACCCAAATAAGAAGATACAAACTTGCCAATTATTAGTCATATTGTTTTAAATACAAAACTCCAACACTAAACTTCATTTTAATTGCTTATTTTTCTTAGAAAGTCAAATAAAAACTTAAAAAATAAATATTTTCCTAAAGTCTTCTACCATAAATAAAGTTTTCCAAAATTTCAATTTAACTGAAATTTTATTTAAACTAATCAAACCTTTCTTTGTTTTAAGGTACTCAAGGCATAGTATTGTGGTTGGGACCATGCTGGAGACTGGGTAGTGACTGCAGACGAAGGGGCCCGGCTGTATCAGAGCCAAAATAACCTAGTTTTGAATTATATTCTTATTGGCAGTTGGATTGAACAAAAAAAGACAAATTATCCCTACTAATCAGCACAGTTATTTTTTTTTTTTCATACTCCAGTTTTACCCATAGACTGTTGCCACAAAAGCTGCTCCCCCTGGTGGCTGGATACAGTATAGGTCAAAAACTCTGTCTCCCCAGTCATTCCAGATGGGCTGTGGTCAAACTCTGAAAAATTAATTCATCTGGCAGAAATGTTTCTCACATCTGATTGATGTGGTGGTTTAAATAAATCATTGGGATGCCTTATATTCAGGTCCTCTTTTATCTGAAAAGATTGATTTTCTTTAGTTCTTAGACGTTAAAAATGGGGTTATGCGTCACGTTTAAGGATTGACAGCTGCTAATCTTGTTTAGTTTTCAGGAACAGTAAGAAACGTCAGAAGGGAGAGCCAAGAAGAGATTAGACACTCAAAAGAAAAAAAAGTATGGTCACCTGTCTCCACTCAGATTCTCTGCAAGTCCCTCACAGTCTCTACTGTGCAGACTCTGGCTACACAATGGAGGCACCTCTGACAGGGCTCCAAACAGGGGCGTATTTAGTTGTTTGGGGGCCCAAGGCAAACCCAGTCAATGGGGCCCTCCATGTCCTTGTAACTCATCTTCCTCAGAGCTAGACTGGCCTTCCCTGGTTCCACTGTCTCTTTCTGAGAATCAAGGCATGAGACAGTGCTAATCTTGTACATGGTAACTTAACATAACCAAATGCATTTCCTCAAGTTCTGGTCTTTAGTTTGATTTTGAAAAAAGTGAGTACATAATTTAGTCCACTTTGTCCTGGATTTGAAATCTTTTATGGTCAATTGTCAGCTTATTTGTTCCACAGTGGGGAATTTACAGAGTAACAGTAACAAACAAGAAAGTATGAAGTGAAAAACATTACAATAGGTAAATGTTGAAAAAAATAATTTAGTAAAGAAAAAATATGTAAATATCAAGCACAACATAAAACTGGAAAAAAATCTATTGAAAGAGGTGATATTTACAGTTACCATACTTTTTAGTTCTATTATTTTAAAGTTAATGTATTTTTATTTGACCCCCTGTCCAGTGAGTTATGTATCCAAAAATGAGATTTTGTACAATAATGTTTATCACCAACTCAAAAAGTTTGATTTTGAGAAAATTATCCTGTTTCCTGGGCTAGATAAAGTCCTTAAAATCCTAAAAGTCTTATATGTTTATCCCAGATCTCAGAGCAACATTGATTTTATTTCCGACTTGGTTGAAAATAAGAAAAAAATTGAAAAAAAAAGTGTTTTTTACCACTTTCTTCCTGAATCAAATTTTCAGATGTGTTGTACCATGGAATAGCCCATTGAATAAGAAGGGTGGGGGAGTACCCAAAACCATCATTTAAGATTAAGCCTTTTGATGTATTTTGAAGCATGTGAAGTAAGATTTAGAAAAAAGAAATGCTTTCAATTGAAGAGAACTTCATAAACCAGTTTTTAAGAGATGCTTTGGGGGCCCCTGGTAATTTTGGGGCCCCAGGCAACTGCCTGTGTTTGCCTAATTGTAGCTACGCCCCTGGCTCCAAAACCATACAGTTGTAAGTTGTAAATGGCGAAACGCAGAACAACAATGCACGCAAAGCTTAATGATAACATAGGTTGTAAAGGGGTGTCTGGTTATTGAAGTTGTATTTGGTACCATCACTCTGTCGCATCGCTACACTAGTCGTTATTTATTGAGATAACAGGAGACAGAGGAGTTCTCACTCTTACATTTAGGAAGAAGGTTTCACAAGGTGCTTCAGACAACAGAGGATACATTAGTTCATCAGCCAACAACCGACATCCTAAAACTTTTCTCACTGGCTGCTGTGTCCTATCGTCTTCAGTTCTCACCTGCTGCCACTGTGTCCTATCGTCTTCTGATGTGAATCAAATCACATTACATTATAAGTAGAGTCTGGATATGCAGTTAGATTTATTAAATGATAAGACTGACCTGGTTAGCATAGTTAGACTGAACGCTAGGCTAATTAACATAAAGTTGTGTCTGAGTGTGTGTGTGTGTGTGTGTGTGTGTGTGTGTGTGTGTGTGTGTGTGTGTGTGTGTGTGTGTGTGTGTGTGTGTGTGTGTGTGCGCGCGCCATTTTTTTCATATGATTTGTATGCCTTGATTTCTAGAAAGTGCCGAACATCGTCCTCTGTACCTTGTGCATTGTTGGGATGTAAATTTTTTAACGCCCAACACACAAGCACTACACATGTGTTGATGTTGTTGTTCATTAATCATTTTGTCGGCACAGAAAAATAACAGAGAGACACACACACACACACATACACACACGCAAACTCACATGTGCGTGGTGTGCACTGTCTGGAAGCAGCTCACTTGGCTGTTGAGTTGCAAATGGGATGCTCTCATCAGTCTTCCCAGCAGGACATCTGACTGTCACGCTGTTTCCATCATGGCCAAGTAGGAGCTGCAGCTCGTCCCTGCTATCCTGAGTGTGAGAGCTCAGAGGAGATGGAAATGTGTGTGTAAGTGAGGCAGCAAAGAGACGTCTTCACTTGTGATACTTTTTGTAAACCCCTGAGCCTTAACTAATGGTCAGAAGTGAGAACTGGTAGTTTCTTTATGTTGAAAGAAATATGAATTTTGAATAACTTTTTATCTGCTTTAAAGTACAACTGAAAATTTAAGATGTTTTTTCTGCAATCTGCTTGTTACAAGCTGCTTATCCCTACCCTCTGGTGCCCCCTGTAGCATCTTAACATGACTTTTCAGCTCAGATAAATCTCTGTTTTTCTTACACTGGTGTTAGACAACCCTTATTTTAGTTTTAGCTCTGTCCCTTTAAGACTTCCTGCTCCACAAAGCCCTCTCACTCTAATTGGCCGGCCCTATGGAGGCCTTTTTTGGGGTGGCGCGTTACTGTCACTCTGCAGTACTCCGCCAAAACACACCGGGGCAGCTTGGTCATTATAATCTCCTGATTGCTTTTTCCTGCTGTGTTTTCTCCTTTTCACAGTGAGTTATAGCATGTTAGGTTAGTTTGGGGCCAATGTGTTGTTTATCAAACAGCAACTATTAGAGAGAAGAACTGAAGGGAGATATCAGAGGAGTTGAAATGTATGGCAGATACCTGGTGAATCTGAAAATGTTGTAAATACAGAAAACAGTAAAACAGTCAAAGGGCTTGTGACAAGGGGCAACTTCTGTTTAGTAAAAATGAAGCCCATGTGGAAGTGCTAAAAGACGCTGTTCATTGAGAATCTCCTTGGCTTCATTTCACAGATTTAGGAACAGACGGGTGAGGTTGCGGAGGCTACGTCCATGTTTTTGACAGTCTATGGCCTGTAGTCCACAAATTGCAAGTGTAAACCAGGCTTCAACTGCAAGGAAGACCAAGTCTGGTGGTGTTAGCTCTGCCAGTGTTAGCCACGCTCACTCAACTGATTCAACATTGTTTACCTTCAGACTCTGATGGCTGAAATACATCAGATTCGTCTCCGCTACAGCACTGGATCAGTCAGGTTTCCATTCAAGTCAATATGTCAGCTCACACCCTTTTCAAAATAAAACAAACAAAACCAGATGGCACATAATGAGCGGAACCAGACCAGGAGTCAACAGGTTTGAGGTTTTACAGCCCAGCATGAATGCAGAGAGACTTATCAGTGGAGTGAACTGAGGGAACTTCTCGGTCTGGGACTCCAGCTGCCTGTCAGTCATACAGCTTGCCAGAATTGAACCTGCAGTCAGTACAAGTTCATAAAAGCAGTCAACACCCAACAGAGCGGGGCCAGACTGCAGACGTATCTGGTGTACTTGAGGCGTTAGATTCAAAGTTCAGTTGTGTGAAGGAAACCGTGCGAAATGTTGACTGTTCTGGGCTGTTGTCTTACCTTTAGCCTGTTCAGGCTATAGATTGGTTTCATTTGTCTTATTTCAGATCTTAGATTTCTACATTAGAAAATCCTTACTTTACAACACGGTTTTGATTTCTGAAATAGTGCGGTATGTTTGGGAAAGAGAGTGTAAGAGGAAGAGATGTGGGCTATGAAATAGCCGGCAGAAGCTAGTTTTCATGCGACAGTGGAAACAAAAGTTGACCCGGTGTTTTGTGATTTTGGGGCTGGATGAGTTAAAAATATTAGTGTGCACATGAACTGAAAACGTGTTGCCCTTTGCAGAGGTTTGATTGCATTTGTTTGAGGCGGACGTTTTTATGAATCGGGCACATCATACACCGTCCTTCCATCACTTCCCTAAGTGTGTATGTCATTCCTGAGCACGCTGCTCACATCACTCCTCTCTAACACACCCCATAAATCCTTGGCAGATATACAGCCCATGTCAGCCTCGGCACAGAGCGTCCATCGTAATGTACTGTAAATCTGGAGGAGGACCATCCAAATCCTTTGTCTCAGGTCGGTCTTTTGTCTCCAGGCCTTCAGTCGAGCAGAGAAGGACTCCAGGGGAGGAGGGAGTGACTCCCTCAGAGTGTGCAGCAGTAAATCTGACTGCAGTCTTGGTGTGTGCCCAGGCCAGATCAGTGTTTTGTCCTCAGCTTCAATGGGTTATAATTAGCTCAGTGAGGAGGTGGTCTGATTTAGAGGTTGACTCAAGCTTGAAACTGTTAACCTTTGCTAAGGTCAGGGGAGACACATCACTTCCACACGCTGACTGCTGTGACTACCAAAGACCCTGTAGTGTTGGAATACATTTACCAGCCCTTACTCTGAACTGAATAAATCATATAGGAAATACAATTAAATCAGCCTCGATCAGTGTATCCCTCTGATTTTCCAAGTGCTAATGCAGTCTGGAGTCCAGGGTTCCTAATCCCAGCCATCGATTTCATGCACATCCTCTGCTTGTACAGCCTGGACTCTACTGCAGGACTGCATTTTATTTAAATGATTTGTTGTTTGTCTGTAGCTTTGCTTGAATGCATAACCTCACTCCTGTGTTCGTGTGTCTGTGTACCCATTGGCCAGAACTGGGATGTGCGCAGACACAGAGAGCAGAGGAGAGTGGTCAACACGTGACCATCCTGTCATGTAAAAATTAGATAGATAACATTATTACTATTTATAAACCAGATCTATAAGAGGGATCTGATTCAGAGATCACATCTAATTCAGAGAGAAGAGTCCTTTTCCTGCGCTGTGTGCTTCTCTGTCTCCAAGCGGGTGGTCCACATCCATCGCAGCCTGGATCACTTCTCGTGGACGCATCACAAATTTGGCAAATCGCTATCTGTGGGTTTTTCTCAGATATATTGAAATTAGGGGTGTAACGGTACATGTATCCGTGCCGAACCGTTCCATAAGGCTGTTCGGTTCGGTACAGTGCTGTATTTGAACAAGTACAGTAAGTTTATGTTAGCCGCTGCACATGGCTCTTTAATATTCACGTGAGTACTCGTCTATGATTGGCTGAGCAGGGAAGGCTTCTTAATATTCATGAGGAAAGTGGTCTGTGATTCGTGCTTTGCGATCATGTGCATATCATGTGGACGCGACGTCTCACGGTGAGCCAATCAGAAGATGAATATCAAAGAGCTTCCGTGGCCACAGGAGCTTGTGTCTGAATTGTGCATCATGGCTGCTGCCAACGACCAACCGGAGCTTGAAGAGCCTCCCCCCTCGCTGTATAATGACAAGTTTTTGGTTTAATAAACATGCTAAATAAGCAAATGGTTTTGCGTTGTTCCATACTGTACCAAAAATGTACCGAACCGTGACCCTAAAACCAAGGTACGTACAG
The DNA here is from genome assembly GCF_033239565.1 of Halichoeres trimaculatus. Lineage (NCBI taxonomy): Eukaryota > Metazoa > Chordata > Actinopteri > Labriformes > Labridae > Halichoeres > Halichoeres trimaculatus. The sequence continues at coordinate 3,394,211 of NW_027437186.1, forward strand.
AACCGTGATTTTTGTGTACTGTTTCACCCTTAATTGAAATACGTAGACACTGTGGTTTTTTCTTGTTTCATCACAACATGCTGCGTCATCTGGGTTGTTTGGATGATAAAAGTCTTTCGGCTGCAAACTTGATATGCACTTTTGGGCTATTTTCTGTTTAAGTTTCAGTGAAATAGCTTTGCTGGGAAAGTAAAATTTTAATAAACAAAATTAGGGATGCACGATGTTGGATTTTTGCCGATATCCGATATGCCGATATATTGAAACCCTTTTTGGCCGATACCGATAATCACAAGTTTGTTTGTTTTTTTCACTGTAAAGAAAGCTAAGTCTATCCTGTACTGGAATTTATATGTTACTCTTATTGTGACAGTCTTATTTGTTTAAGAAACACACATAAAACAAGACAAAAAACATTTGATTTTACCATAAATAAGAAATGTATTATTTTTTCAAACTCAAAACATTCAGTATTGAAATACAGAAAAATAATTTCTTTAGATCACATGAACTTTAAATGTACAATGCATTTTTAAACATAACCAAGTTGCATTTGATAGAGCTACTGTAACAACCTGGTGACAGACACAGAGCTCTGCAGTGCAAATAAATGAAGTGCTACATTTTATGTAAGGAGCTTATTTTTCAGATGGAATATAATAATAATCCTAACTGAATAGCACCTTATCGGCTGTGCCTATTGGCAGAAATTTTCATATCTGCCGATGCTGATAAACGTGTTTTTAGGCTTTTATCAGCCGATACCGATATTACCGATAATATCATGCATCCCTAAACAAAATAGTTAGTGGTAAATGTGAAAGGTTCTGAGTTTAAGCCATTTAGTGACTGCTCCTTGGCTGTGTTTTTTTTTTTTTTTTCCCTAGAAACAAATATGACTTCGTTTTGAATAATGTCAAAAGTATATAGAACCAAGGGGAAATCCCATAAAATATCTCAATACCTTTATGTAATCTTTTTTTTGACCCTTACTTAATGGTTATTCCTGTTTGTATGTTTTTTTTGCTTCATTGCTCTGGCACAAAAACGGAGCTTACTGGCAGTTGTGTGCTTTTTTTATTTTTTATCTATGATGTTTCCATCTTAAATCAGCACAAAGTGCTCTCATCCTCTGTGGTCATATTTATTCTATCTCTCCAGGATGAGAGGGAGTTAGACTCCAGAGAAGAAGAGGATGCAGTGTGTCTGTGATGTTCTGAGCATGGAGCTGTATCCTGATGTAATGTTACTGTGTTTGTACACAGGGTGATAAATCTAAAGTGTTGATGTCTCAATATGACTCTCAGCAGACGTGATTAATGAAGGATGATGGCTGTTGTCAGTTTACCCTGTTAAGTGTACCCTTCTCTGTGCACGGGTGTTGATTTATTGTGTAATGTGTTGTGTATTTGTGTGTGTGTGTGTGTGTGTGTGTGTGTGTGTGTGTGTGTGTGTGTGTGTGTGTGTGTGTGTGTGTGTGTGTGTGTGTGTGTGTGTGTGTGCGTGTTTGTGTGTGTCATCAGGCTGCTGTTCATAGACACAGAGTTCAGAACGTTGAAACTAAAGGCGGAGGATTCCTCTGGAAGGCAGCATGTCCTCACTATTAAACTCAAGTCTAAGGTAAGACACACTCTCCCTGTGCTTGCAGAAACACACACACACACACACACACACACACACACACACACACACACACACACACACACAGAGTTTACTGTAAGTACTTTTCACTCTGAAAATTACCCACCATCAACTGGAAAACTCCTCAATTTGATGTTGACCTACAGCCAATCCAAATCCACACAGGCCAACTCCGCCAAACGCGTATGGGATGTTCAATTTGCTGATAGCAAATCACTGATTTACATCTGCACCCCTAAATCTGGGTCAAACTGGAGCGGGTGTGGGGAGACATGATAACCCACTGTGACTGAGATGTAGCACAGATAAAACATCTCTACACAGACCTCAGCGTGCTAGAAAGCCTTCCTCTATGCATAAAGAAAAGCAATACACCCACACTCATCTGCATAGCTGCTGTCTGTGCTCGCTGCTGTTTGGGGGGTTTGAGCAACCTTTACTGACTGGAGATAACGGTGAATGTAGGCTGGAGGAGTAGCAGGGTGTCTGAAATGTTTGCATGTCACAGACCTGAGAATTATCAGAGAGGAGGTGACAAGAACCAGGAACAGGTTATGGCTTTGCTTGATTTACCCTGAGTTGATAGATTGAGTAGATGCACGCAGCCCCAGCCCTGACTGAAGCAGATTAGTCATCTCTGGATGTGCTCGTTTTGTAAATTCAATTATTGTGACATTTAAGTTGCTGGTAACTCCTCTAATTGTCTCAAGGATCTCCACAAGTTCCCCAGTTTCTGTACAGGAAGCACTGGTGTCGTGAGGGGATGTTAATAAAGAGTTGCACTCCAATCAGAGATTATTGCCTCATGTGTTTTCAGCTCATCACTACTCTGCTCTAATTTCCAGTTCTGGTCATTTCCTCCAATTGAGAAAACTTTGCACTGTAAACTCTGACGTCACACTTACCCATTAAAATATCAACAAAATAGAGTATTCATCTATTAAAACACACAAAATACACTCTTTACAAAACTAAGTAGGGAGGCAGGTTTCAAGTATTTTTCATGATCCATCTTAGAATTGGTAACGATCAATTATTGCTTAATTATTAACAAAACTGGGACTTAAACAGGGTTGTGAGAAGTTTGAAAGTGATCTCGAAAAAGTCTCCCCTCTAGATATCTTCATGATCATAATCAACACTTTAAAATGAGATTATCATACCAAATATAGGTTATTTCAAAATGCTACTTCAGATGTTCTTCAGAGCTTCCCGATCAGGTGGAACAAGATGGGATTGATTTACGGCACCTCAAAGTCTCTTTGACAACACCACGCCAGCTGAGAAGTGTAGGAGAGAGAAGAGAGGTCTGTGTTTTTCTCTGCTGAAAACGATTTCTGTGATTAATTTTGTAGTGATGGACACTGGAGCCTAACTGTCAGACTGAAAAATGACAGAAGAGCAGAAGAAAGAGAAACAGGAGAGAGATAGAGCACGATGCTAAAGGCTAAAAGGGCTAAGCTGTTTGTGTTAATGTTCATTCCAACCCACAGTCAGCAGTTATTCTGCAGTGGTCTGTTCAAACTTGAGAGTCTATCAATAAAATGAAGAGTGAGGTTACGTTAGCTCTGCTTGGTGAGGTTGGAGTTGGTAGATGACTGGTAGGACACAACTAGGATTCACTAACCTTACACATTACCGACACGTCAGAGCACCAGGCTGCCAGTGCTACATATGGATGGCTACTAAAGGAACTGACAGTTTGCTTGTTGTCTTAGCTCCAGGCTGCTAGTAGCCAGCTACCGAGGTACAATACAAACCTACGTTTGCTTGTTGTCACACTTTAAACAGCATTACGTAACTGTACTGATAAATACCTTACCTCGTTGCGTTGTATCCAGTAAAAAGTTGACTTAAACAAAGAAAATTATCTCCAAAACAAAAATGCCTGGATAAAAGTCATGTCTTTACGACAGTGTGTGTCAGACTCTGGGCCAGACGGTGGCAAGGGAGTCCAATCAACACAGATCCCCCTCATAGCGTCTTTAGTATTAATTACTATTCAAATATTCAAAAACCATTGCCCATCCCTTGTAGATTGGGAGCACGTTGTTCTGCTAAGCCAAACTGACTCCTCTTTCTAGGCCCTGTGTGCTTTTAAAGTAACATCAGGGAACTTAATTGGTGAGAGAAAAGTGAGACAACTTTCTCCCCAAGAAGTCCTAAACCAAGAGGAAGTGCTCTATGATAAAATGTAGAGATATTGCAATTGCATTTATAATTGTTGAAACAATGTAAATTTAAAATGAAAGGAGCAATAGTGGGATTTGAAGTTTTAAACATACAGCTGCTCCTCAGACCTTTACTGTTGCTCATGTAGACATGAAGGAAAAGTGAAGTCTTTGTATCTAAACCTGATGTGTGTAGCTGGCAGGTGCATGTGTGTCTCACTGTGTAGTTGTGAGTGTCAGGGTGAGTTGGTGCTTACCTAAGCCCAGATGACATCCACCAGAGACAAGGGAGGGTGGTGGGACCCCTCTCTGAGCCCACCTGCCCACCTGGCCCTCCTCACCCCTTTGGCACGGGGTAAAAATAGCTTGAAGTCCTTCCTGCGTTCCAGCTGCTTCCGCCAGATCCAGCGCCAGGTCATCCCTCACCAGGCACAGCCAGGGAGGAGGCAGCACTGGCACGGACACGTGGAGGGGTTTGGATCGCAGGGGAGGGGGAGAGGAAGAGCTCAGGGGAAGGACAGAAAGTAGCTTGTTGGTGAAGGTGAACAAAGAGAGAAAATCTGGCTGACAAAAGGAGTTTGGGGGCTCTTGGCTGCATTTGACAGCTGTCTTTCAATACGGCACGAATCATTTCAGGAAACTCAAAAGAAGAAGGTGCATTCAAGCTCCAACCAGTAACCCGTTTCCAAACGGGTCAGAGAGGCCGTTTCTGTGAGAAGAGCCTTGTTTTAGGCTAAGCAGCTTTTAAAACTTTTCAAACAACGTGACTGTTCAATGGTCTCATCCACAGCACCCTGCAGAGGCTCCTGAGTGCTCAGCTGACCTGCCCATCCCTCTGCCCGTCACATGGACACCACAGGTATGTTCACACATTCTCTGACCAAAGCTTTTCAGGCACCCTTAGTGTATGTCTAATTAAAGAGGGTGTTTCTGTGTAAAATGATCAAACACTCAGAGGAAAGTTTACAGTGATGTCTGTTTGAGATCTAAACACCTACGAACTACCTGCAACAGTGACATGAACAAGTGTGACCTGCTTTCTGAAATCACACATCTTTGGTTTCATTTACCCTCATCACACACTTCGAAAAAAAAAAAAGAGGCATTTAATTAACATTTCAAAGCAGCAGACTTCCAGCTGTGAGGCACTGATGCCAGCTTATTATGCTGATTCTGTCACATCATTATTTGTCAGCTGTGTTTGACAAAATACACTTCGGAAATCTTACTTTGGAGGTTCAACACTGGAAGTCCTAATGTGGACACTGAAGGATTGAAGCAGAGTAGAGGATTCGTGACATCAAAAGCACTTTGAGTGGTCAGGGAAAAGTGAAATATAAGTACAACACTATTTATAATTTAAACCCTGCAGCCTCATCGTAACAAATACTACTCCCAAACATTCACCTATCATGTCATTTTGTCATTTATTCAAAGAACAGTGACGTTGTGAGTTAATTGGGAAGGGTTCCTCTTTCTTTTTTTTTCTTTTTTTTTTTTAAATAATGTTTTATTATTCAAAACAAAATATGTTCCCACCTGCCGAGTTTGCTCCACCTCTATGTGTGATATAACTAGAGGTGGGTATATAGCGAGTACACTCGGTGTGTCACGGATTGTTGCACGTGAAATGTAAAAAAATAAGTACAACTAAGGATGTTCCATGCCACTTTTTTTCAGACCAAAGTACTCCCAGAGTACTCCCTCTTGAGTACTCAGCGACACCAAGTGCCGATACCACTGGTACTCTTGATTCATAAAATTTTAATTAACAGTGATAAATAGGGATACCGGTAACCAATAGGCCTGTCACGATAATCAATAAATCAATTAACCATAGATAAATAAAAACGTCCTCGGTAAGTTTGCCAGCCTCAATAAACTGACACGTGCATGAATGTTTGTTTTCCTCCTCTCTTTTGACCAAAGAGGCTAAATGAGAAGATGGCTCACTACGTCTATCTTTCCTAACATCGGGGTGCATAGGTTCATACCTGATCCTCAGTCTTCTGTTTAGCCACGCTGTTGCTGGCATGTCGTGGGTCAGGACACGCAGAGCATAACGTCTCCTTGCTGCGCGCATTCGTCTTCACTGTTCCAAAATTGTAAACGGTGTTGTTAAGCCTTCTTTGAAGGAGCTGCTCTTGAAACTGAAAATGATTTTGCAGCTCTAATAAGAGCACAAACACACATGTTAACCTCCATTTCCAGGTCTGTATTCTGTGTGCCGCCTTTGTCAGTGCTGTCCAATGAGAGCACTGATCGTCACACACGTGGATGTGTTTACAGAATATAGTCCACTCGCAAAAATTACAATCTGAATACAAACCGCACCTAATGAAAAAAATAAAGTCCGCTTTTGGTCCGGACCAAACAAGTGGACCAAAAGGACTTTTCTGGTCTGAATGCAGCCTTAGATAAACTAACATTCAAAATAAAACAGTTTAGCTCTTAACTCTCCTTTGTTCATTCAAAATTTTTTTGCTCTGAGTATCGGCGGCCTTCATACCTGTACCTTATGCTGTGAAATAAGGCTGGTATCAGTCCGACACCTGTACCTGGTATCCGTACTCACCTGTCCCTGATTGGGAACATTCAGTACAAACTGTCGTGAAAATGTTTTGTAACCTAACCCTAACCCTAACCCTGTTTGTATCAGGAGTGGAGGGAAAAAAGTGCCTTACATATCTCATCTGTCGCGGGTTGTGGGTTTTAGGCCTGTTGCAATATTGGAAGACAAAGAATAAGGTTCTGTGGCAACATCACAAACTTCTACATATGTCTAACAACACACCAAAAAGAGAACTCCGAGCTGCAAAGTAAACAGAGGGGGGTGAAGGAAAATCCCCGGACTACAATCAGACCTCAGGCTCAGAGACAGGGGTCACTAGCAGAGTCCTGTCAGCATGACCAACGATATCCAGGTGGTTGATTTATGGGCATGAAAGTAGGGTTAAGTCATCTCCAGCTTTAGTTCATGTTATTTTCCAAGTTAAACTGGTCTTCAAGGTTGCAATTGTAGAGAACTATTGAGATCCTCACATAATACATTCAGCCAGTTGAATAAATCTGAATGAAGTATTTTACTGGAACTGAACTTGATTGTGATTTTCTCCTTTTTGCATGCAAGTTTTCAAAGTACCTGAAGGGTCTGCTTGAATCATTATACCGGTGTCATTTTATGCATCAAATGGTTGAATTCAGCATTAGTGTAGTGTTTTAGAGGAGAAATCAGAGTACCCAGATTGTGTATCCTGATATTGTAATTTGTTTAATGACGTGTGTTGCTGACCTCTTGGCCAGGTCGCCCTTGAAAAGAGATCTTGATCTCAATGGGTCTTTTTATCTGGTTGAACTGTCTGAAAGTATGGAGATAACAAACAAACACACACTCCCTCTGGGTTCAGTCTACTTTAACAAGTGTCAGTGTTGTGATGTAAAACCAGCTTTGCTTTCTTTGTCTCCTCATTACTGTGTTTGCTGTCTTGTATTTTTGTAATGTAGCTCTGCTTCTTATCTCTGTCACTGCTTCTGAGCGTGTGTGTCAAGTTCTTTCTATTTCCCTCACACACACACACAAACACAAGCATACACACACACTCACACACACTCTGAGAATTTTTTATTTTTTTTTTCTCAGTCACACTAGCAGTTTTCCATCACAGAAACTACTGCTCCATGTCTCAGCATTGAACTGGACCATTCTACCCAGTGTTTCACATATATAACAGAGGGGTGTGTGTGTGTGTGTGTGTGTGTGTGTGTGTGTGTGTGTGTGTGTGTGTGTGTGTGTGTGTGTGTGTGTGTGTGTGTGTGTGTGTGTGTGTGTGTGTGTGTGTGTGTGTGTGTGTATGTGGAGGTGAAAATCAGACAGGAGACAGTGAAAAAGAGAATTTGAGCAGAGAGATGCTAATGTGTGTGTGTATATCAGTGTGTGTGTGTGTGTGTGTGTGTGCTGTTGAGCTGATACATGGCAGGCGTACAGTGAGGACCAGCTTAGAACAGCGCTACCGTATGGAGCCTGTCTGCCTGCTGGGCCGTTGATGGATCTCTCCCACACCGCAACATGAAATGTGTGTGCATGTGTGTGTATGTGTGTGTATATACGTCTGTGTGTGTGCATGCATCTGTGCCAAGTGTGTTTTTGTCTGATTTGTGCTGTGTGTGTGTGTGTGTGTGTGTGTGTGTGTGTGTGTGTGTGTGTGTGTGTGTGTGTGTGTGTGTGTGTGTGTGTGTGTGTGTGTGTGTGTGTGTGTGCGTGTGTGTGTGTATGCGTGTGTATGCGTGTATACGTGTGGCGGGGGGAAGGGCTTGTCTGTCGGCAGTCCTGACATGTTCATTTGAATGAGTAATTATTGCCTGCTCTGTTGCAGGGCCAAGACATGCCACTCTGTGCATTTGTGTGGAACTAGAATGGCAAGAGAAATAAACCTGTGTGTGTGCGTGTGTGTGTGTGTGTGTGTGTGTGTGTGTGTGTGTGTGTGTGTGTGTGTGTGTGTGTGTATGTGTATGTGGTGTGTGTGTGTGTGCATCCTTGTGTCCTGCCTGCAGTACATATAAAGGTGATTTTTAACGACCCAAACCTGCTTAAACTAAGAAATGAAGAAGGTTTCCGTGTGAATGAAAACAGATGAATGCGAGTATGGATTTCTTAGTCTCTGTTACAAAGTGTAATCTCTGAATTTGTCAGTAAATTATGAAGATATGATAATAAAGGGGCATCCCCTATAGTTTAAAATAAGCTAATGTAAAAGTACAAAAACATAGTCTTTTGGGAGTCCTCTTGGGTCAGACACAGAATCAGAATCACTTCATTTGTAGAAGTAGTGGAAGTAAAATAGTTGGAATAGGGCTGTACGGTATTGGGGAAAAATGACACTGTGATATTTTACTTTCCTGTGATATATTGCGATATGTCCTGAAGTTTACTGCCTCAATCTGTTCAGCTGAATTCTCCCTGATCTCTCTGATAATAACAGACTCGCACCTAGGGTACCTTTCACATTTGAAACAATACAATACCAATGCCCGGTACCTGGCAATCGGTACCGGTACTCAACGGTACTCATTTTTGGTACTTTTTTGTGTTTATGTGGTTAAAAATATCAATTTGTTTGATAATAAAATGTCAATTCTTTTCAATTTAACATATTTATTCTTCAGTATCTAACCTTATTGTGCTATGTTCATGTCCAGCATGGAAAATTGCCTACTCCTCCACTCCCTCACAGTCACAAGGATGCTTTTAGGTACCTAAACATGGTACCTTTTGATTTTACATGAATCGGTAACCGATACTTTTGACAGAATTCGGTCGGTACCTTTAAAAGTACCTTATTCGGTACCCATCCCTACTCGCACCTTGTTGCCTCTGTCTCTTATTGCATCTGTGAACGCTATTTATGTTGACAAAGCATTTAAATCATGTCTACATCCATTAATTATTGTTAACAATCTGTAACATTTACTGCAAGTGACTATTCTCACGTCAGGTCAGACTTTTTCAATGACAAGCTCCTGCTCAGAGGTTCTATCTTTTAAGTTTCCCTTTACGACCAAATGATGTTACAGGTATATTCATTGAATATGAGCAGACACAGAGTGGCTCACAAATTTGTCCTCCTCCCATGTTTTGCCTTTTAAGTAGGCTTGAATACTGTGCCAGGTATGAATAAATGAAAAGAAATGTTTAGAAACATCTCTAGAACCAGCATAATATATTGCATCAATCACATAACCTTGGGATGTGAATATTGGGCAAGCACATTTTGCGATGAGGACACTAAAATTATATATTGTGCAGCCTTATTTGGAATATTCCTTGTGCTTAAGCTTTGGTATTAGTTAAACACGCACACTACGGAAGCTGTCAATGGTGACAGTGTGGTCGGGAATATCCTGATGAAACCATTTCTGTAAGGCACATCATACTGCATCCCCCAAACTTCGTCTGACCCCTGGATAGTCCTGTTAGCTCCTCCATCTTCTTAAACAAAAATCTTGTGTTTTTCCATTATAACACGGCTCATATCTCCTCTCCAAAACCCTCTGTACTCTTGCTTCAACTCTCTTCCCTCCTAGTTGTTGCCTCTTCTGTGTCCCCTGTGCGTCTTCATTATCCAGAGTTCTGCAGGAATCTCCAGAGGTTTATGCAATGAGCCGGCTGGCTTCAGAGCTACCAGCTGAGCACTGTGTAAACTATGGATGGGTATTGATAAGATTATAATAATAACTACGCTCTTATCTAAATCTGCTTATCGATCCAATTCTTTATCAATTTCTCCTGTGAATTTTCCCTGAACAAAAAGTAGCGTTACAGGTTTTCAGGGTCAACAACAATTTATTAAGTTTATCAGTACACATGTGAAATGTGAAATTGGTCGTTGGATCTGGATATCTCTGGTCATAAATAATAATAAGTAAAAACTCACAAATCATGTGACGCTGATGCACTGTTTTGTTATATGTTATTAACTGAAGTTGGCCATCTAGTGTGATGAAGAAGTTACAGCCATACTTTGAGTTGTTTAGATCACCAAGCTTGCTGCAGTTATGCTGAAGTCAGCCATGAGCCTACAAGTACCTTGTCTTCTATCTCACCTGTGAGCATTTTGACGTTAAGGGCTCTAATTTTGTGGCGCAGGGGGCGCAAGCCTGGTGCACCCTGCGCAGTGATAATTTAGTGTGGTGCACCGCCCTGCGCTGCCAATTTGACAATTTGGTAGACCGTCTGCGCAGTGATGGGTGTGACGGCGCACCAGGGGGAGGTGTCGGCAGATTCATGTTGGCGTAGTGACAATTTTGTGCCAAAAAAGTGCAGAAAGTGCAATGAAAGCTCGTCAGCTCCAACCTGGTCTATACTCCGCACAAAGCGGAGCGCACCCTGCGCAGCTGTTATTTGGTGACAGGCGCACATGTGCGCACACGTCAACAAAGCCTCAGAAGCAGGTTTCCAGAGTGTCAGACACATTTTAATGCAATAAACAATCACAGCAATCACTATTTAATGTAACCGTCTGAACCAGCATATACATTTGTATCTATATTAACTGTCCCCTCACATCTGATGTCAGATTAAAGCCGTTTGTCATAATGGAAAGTTAACCTGACGGCAGCTGGAAGTTTGATGCACATCTTACAATTAAACAACAAACAGCCTTAACATCTGATACTGAGTATATATCTGGCTTCTCTCATTTCATTTAATTCAAAGAAAAGAGGGAGAGAAAAGAAGAAGAAAAAAGAGACAAAATAAATGTTTGTCACTCAGGATTTACCTGTGATTTCCCATATTTCTCTGTTTTAGTCTTTATTTTAACCTGATCTAAAAAGATGGAGTACATTATTTTAAGGAGGATGAGGCGGAGACACGGGGAGAGTATACAGTAAATCACCAAAGGTTCTGCTATTTGGTGATGACAAACCAGGAGTGCAGGTGGATCAAAAGTATTCTGAATGGATAAGCCAGCTGTGTAACTGTCTCTTCATTTTGTACTCCTATTAATGACAAAGGAACAGATTACATCTGTCCTGGGAGCTGGCCCACACGGTGACGTGCTATGGTCCCCCGATGTGCCCCGCTGTCCATTCTCCTGTTGCAGAGACAGCGGCTCTGACCGTCTCCGCTATCAGCACTGTTTCCGCGGTGCTGGGGATCACTCAGACCAATCTGACGCTACGCCTCGGCGGCAGGGCATTTAAAGGCGAGGAGAGGCGCTCATTTGATTGGTGAAGACAGTGCTCAGTTGTGTTAAACCCACTCACGGCTTTTCTCCTCCATCTCTGCCATTTGCGCGGAGGGAGGCGTGGACGCGCAACTTGGCACTCCTCTGCGCCTTGACTGCGCCTCTCTTGGCACTGCAGGAAACTTGCAAAGTGCGCCAGTCACGCCCTGTCCATGCGGCGAAGGCCGGCGCAGGGCAGGTGCGCCTGCGCTTGTGCCTGGTCTATGAAATTAGAGCCCTAAGAGTTGTCCGTATGTTTTACAAAGAGTATTTGTGATGTGTTTCTGTGATAAAAACTGAAATTCTGTTTAAAATCAAAGTTATACCAATGTATGCTAACAGCGAGCATATCAATGCGATTTCTCATATACATTAGCATCAAGCGAGTGCTAATTTTTCAATATGGTTTTTGGCACATCAGTGGATGTATAACATGTTGAATGTATTTCATAGGAACCTGCTGTGAGAGAGGAATGGACATTTCTTTGTGTTCACTTCTTCAGTAAAACCCAAAAGTAGAAAATCCAGAATCAGATTTTATTTAGGGAAACTGGTATCTCTCTGCCATGCTCAGTAACATGAAGAATCGTTCAGGGAATCGTTAAACAAGACGACTAATGATGTTGATGGATTGAAGCATTTCTTATTGATTCTTAACAGGAACCGGTTTTCAATACCCATCATAAGTGTAAGCATCAACCAACATAAAAAAATCAGCAAAAGCAGAAGAGTGTGAGCTATAAATATATATATTTAAGCTAAGGCTTGTGCATAATCAGGCTTAATTGTGGGTGTGGCTGGTGTGACTGACAGCTGGGCGTGTTGCAGACTTTCGCGTGGCTGCAATCATGTACATATGACAAAGGTTATGGCCTCACCTGCTCTTTTTGCATTCTGTCATGAGATAACACACGTAATAAATCAGTCCTGTGCAAACAAATTGATGTTGGTGTCTGGTTGAGCTGGGTGCTAGTTTGTCTTTGCATTTTTAATTTGTTTATTTCTTAAACATGTCACTTTTCTTTAACTGATGGGGCTGATTTAAAAGTGTAAATCTTAGTTCTTTTGAAACCATTGGGCCTTTACATGATGTGTATGAGTTTTCTGACTCTGACTCTTTTCATGGTGTTTATATTTCATGCTTCCTCTTGAATCCTCTTATTTGTTGTCGATCAGGTGTTCTTCGGTACCTTTCTTTCTTCTTGGAGCCCTTGTCCTTGGATCAGATCGTCTTTCTTCCTCTTCCTTGTTTTCCTAACATTGAAAGCCCTTTCGTCTCACAGATCCTACAAGGCCTCTTCATCTCAGTGGCCTCAGTAGACCAGCTCATCTGAGGGGTCTCATTGGCTGCCTGATTTCCCCATGCCTGTCTGTTTTTCTGGGGCTTTTTAACACCACTACAATTTACAAGTATCCCTGCAAAGAGGAGTGAATTATTTTGGCCCAGCTGCTTTAAAAAGCTAAATTGAGGTCAGTAATTCAGTAGATAGTGTAAATAGATAACACTTTAGCTTGGATTCACTCTCTTTTATATTTTCTTCCAGCCTTCCACTCTCCCTCACGGTCTTTTCTCAGATACAGTACGAATTCAATTACCAGCTCTTCTTCCCCCGTCTTTTTTCTCTCTCTGAACTGGGCCTCGCGTAGTTATCCTAAGCTGTAACCGTAATCATGCCACTGGCATTAATTGGGCTGTAATTGCTGAGGCTCTCAGCACCTGGACGATGCTTAATTGTGTGCACTGTGCTGGCACAATGACCCATAATTTTTGGTTCATTTTTTCCCCTAATTCTTTCCCTCTCATTCCATCTGTATTGCTCTCCGACACCTCTATCAGCCTCCCTTTCTTCTGTGTGTGTGTGTGTGTGTGTGTGTGTGTGTGTGTGTGTGTGTGTCGGTGTAAAAAAGGATGTGTGTGTGTGTGTGTGCTTAAGATGTTGCAGTTTTTTACCAACTGGTCAGTTCCTGTCTCCACTACGAGTCACTTAATCTGGCTCAAATGAATTGTAACAGTTTAATTTCTTAAATGCTCAGAGTATCACTTGGTGTCACCGACATCTTTATCTGATTTGGGTGTTTTGGTTGCAAGAAAAAGAAAAAATGTGAGTTTGTTTTGATGAAAACACTGTTGTTTACGGGATGATGTGAAACATATATTAAATACATGGGATCTGCTGACAGTGAGCAGCTCTTTACATGCACTATTTATCCTACCTACCTGGATGTAAACAGGTACAGATGACAGAGGCATGTTCGGTGGATGTTGGCCTCTTGATAGGCTCTTGCCCTGACCAGGATGTACCCAGCCTTGTGTCTGGAGACTCCAGTACTGGTGATATCAATAGTAGATAATAGGTGGATGGAAGCAAAATTTTCCTTTGCTGCATTTGCTCAAAATAGTGTTGACTGCTCGTGTTACTTGTTTTGTCCTCATAACGTAATGGAAGCCAGTCACATTAAAATATCAAAACAACATTGAGCAAGATAGAATGATAATGTTTCATACCGACAGGGTGACTGTTTGAGCTTTATGGAGTTTCTAGCCCAAACACCTGATCAAAATGGTAAGATCAGGTGAAAAATTGCTGGAATTTACATTTTGCAATGTTGGATCTTAAAAAGGTTTTTTGAAGAGTTTCAAATGCAAAAAGAAGAAATAGGGGTGAGACATAAAAAAAAAAAAACTGAGATGGCGCTTTATTGCAAATAACAATTAAAGTGAAGTAGTCTGTTCATCAGTTAATCAAATGTTTAAGATCACAGCCTTAAAGACAAAATCTGCACAAAAATGTGGATTCAGTGTGATTTCCTGTCAGATATTCACTCTGTCACGACCTTCTGATGGTTTCAAAGATCCTAAGGGTTATGGAACAAAAAGTCCAGAGATAGACTCAAAAACTTCTCACCAACGCTGACATTCGCAATCCTCAACCCAAATGAAGCTGTCACTGGAGCAGAGTGCGAGGACAAAAAACTGAACCTTGACGTCCTGGTTGCTTCAAAGTTTCTGACATGACCAGAAGATCCCACTGAAGTTTTCATGGTGGCACAGTGGAGGAGGCGCCATCATGATCTGGGGCTTTTTCCTTCAATGGAACAATGGAGCTTCAGGTTGGTCAGGGGCGTCAAACTGCGGCTGGCTCTGTGGAGATGTTACAGGGGGCCTCCTTCATGACTGAGGGCCCTGGTCTGTGTGGTAATGACTGGGCTTTTCAGCAGGACAACGCTGCAGGTCACAATGTCAGCCTGACAAAGGACTTCTTCCAGAGGAATAAGCTCACTCTTTGGACCATCCTGATGTTCCCCTGATCTTAATCACTCTGAGAACATTTGGGGATGGATGGAGAGGAACTCTTACCGAAAGGAAAAAAAAAATCTGAAGTGTCTGGAATCAGTGAATAATTCTTTGAAACTTTTGTTTCTATTTTGGGGGTTCACTGTTTTTGTTTGAGCTGTGGTCTTAAACTTTTGATCAGCCAATGAACAGAATATTTGTTGTTTTCAATAAATTGTTTACTCTTTTTTTTTTGTCTCACTCCCATTTCTTCTTTTTGAGTTTTGAAACTCTAGAAACTTCTTAAGATCAAACAATGCAAATTGTAAATTCCCACAAGTTTTCAGCTGGTCTTAAAATTTTGAAGCTGTTTGAATTTTTCTTAATATGTCCTAAATATCATTAACTGTCGTTTTAACAGGAGCTTCTTGCTGTTAAAGACTGTTGCTTTATAATAAGTGCTGTGCTTGTTCTGTCTTTGTTTTGTAGAGTACTCTGGACCTACTCCACAATCAGTTCCAACTGTTTTTGGAGTCTCTGACAGAGTTCTGGGACGTCCTGGATGAGATTGACAGTAAGACCTGGATACTGGAGCCAGAAAAGCCCAACCGCTCTGACACCATGAGGCGCATCGCCATCGGTAGGAGGCCAGATCTCAGCACTGCCTAAGACAAGTCCTCAGCTTTTTCTTTTTACTTTAAAAAAAAAAGTCAGCTGTTGGTGTATGTCCTTATCTGTGTGTGCAGGAAACAACGTGTCCATCAAAGTGGAGGTGGATCCCAGACACCCCAAGATGCTGCCAGAGTGCTGCCTGCTGGGAGCCGAGCATGGTGGGTAGGATCCCAGAGACATGGCAACACTTGACAGTGTTTTCAGATGAAGCATATGAATAGGAAGTGTATCTGCACTGATACACACCAAAGCCTGACACTCTGTATTATAGCACATCACATCCTCTCCTGTGCTGAGACAGTCATCAGGGGCCCACCAGGTTCAGGACTGACTGTTTCCTTAGTTTCTTCTTAGGAATTAGAGCTAACAAACTAAGAACACCTTATACCTTCCTTCATAAAGTAGATGTTTCTTCATGCTCGGAGCTCCTCATTTTCTGGGACTGAGATTTTATTTTAACTGAAAATTGGAAAAACATGCAATTAATTTTAAAAGAGCAACAATTTTATCTTATGGACATTGTTTCTTGATGCATTTCAGTTTTTGTACTTTTAAAGGCACATCTTGAAAGGGGCACATCTTTTAAATGTTCGGCTGTCCACGATACACAAGCTAAAAAGATCATAAACACAAACTTTTGCTATTACTGATTGTTAATTCTCCATTTCTGTGGCCGGGTTGGATTTTCCCAAAAGAATACAGATCCATTTACAACACATGGACCAAAGGTTCCTTTGATGACACTACATAATGTTACACGTTACGCACACGTCTCAGAGCACCAAACAGATAGTCTGTTGTCCTTCTTGACACTGAACTACAAAGAGAGCTTACATAGTCTGATTGTTGTTTCAAACTACAAACTACAAATAAATACATTACCTGGTTGCTTTGCATCCTGGGAAAAATGTCTTGAATAAAGATAAGTAGTGTTAAAAAGACCTGCTCTCCAAAAACAAATGCACACCTTGGTAGAATCCCATCTTTACCACAGTGGGTGGTAGTGCTCATGGGAAACTGTCTTTTATTTCCAGAAAAACACTACCAATTCTGGCCACAGGTGTCACTGCAATCCTAACGGCAAATGGACAGTCCTTACATCCCCTTTAACAAAATAATTCCATTAGTCAGGGTTTCACATATTTAGATTAACGATGACGAGTTTATAAAGATGTGGTTGTTGTGATTTTCATTAGTTTTGAGGAAAATGACAAAAAAAAGCTTCCTTAAGACATAACTTTCGCAAAACTTGAAATACTGATGGTTCTCTTGTTTTAATTTGGTTGACGTAAAAATCAGAGGAAAGATCAGACTTTGATAGGTTTTTAGTGAAAAGTTGACGAAAACTGTAAAAGAAAAAAGGGATTTGCAGAAATTATACCTCAGGGTTAAACTGCACGGCCCTTAATTACATTACGCCGGGGAGTTCAGTCTGAAGTCTCTGGCACTGTTGAGGTACTGTTACACTCTGCCTGTTTATTTTATAATGTTTTTTTTCCCTGTAATTGTTTTAAATAGTAATTATCCTATTTTTACTTTCCACACTGCATCTCTAGGAGTCAGGCTGCTGATAACTTTCCCAAATATTTCATTTTTTTGTGAGTTTCCAGAGAAAACCCTGCAACAATAACCCTATAAAGTGATACTCCGGGATGGAACAAGTTGGGTCCTATCACAAGGTTTAGGGCAGAAATTACCCCTACAGCAGTGATTTTGTGCAGCAGAAGCCCAGAGCACACACCAAACACCCCCTCCCTGCCGCTTTCCTCTGCACTCAGACGGGGCCATATTTTACTTGACCAAAAACACACATAAACAGACTCCCATGGAAAAGAATCTGATATTGGTCTGCATTCACGCTTTATTTAGAGAATTTTCAGCGCTACTTTCACACAGAAACACAGCTAAATAAGGCTCTAGTTCTCATTGTGTCGTAAAACGGCACTACCCCCGCTGCAGAGCCACAGCCACGAGGCGCTCGCCGCTTAGTGTATCAGTCAGTATCAGTATCACTAAGCGGCGAGCGCCTCGTAGCCAGCTGTGGCTCTGCAGCGGAGGTCACGCTGTTTTACAACATGATGAGAACTAGAGCCTTATTTAGCGGTGTTTTTGTGTGAAAGTAACGCGCTGTAAATTCTCTAAATAAAGCGTGAATGCAGACCGATATCAGATTTTTTCGGTGGGAGTCCGTTTATTTGTGTTTTTGGTCAAGTAAAAAATGGCCCCGTCTGAGTGCAGAGGAAACCGGCAGAGGAGCAGGGAGGGGGTGTTTGGTGTGAGCGCCCTGGGCTTCTGCTGCACAAAAACACTGCTGTAGGGGTAATTTCTGCCCTAAACCTTGTGATAGGACCCAACTTGTTCCATCCCGGAGTATCACTTTAAAGCAGAGGTTTTTTGTTCTAAATTCTGTCCCTCGGGCGCCCCCGTAGTATTTCTACATGACTTATGGGTAGACCTTGGTGTTTTAAGCTTGCCCCTTTACCGTGTTGTGAAGGAGATCCTTTTGTGGTGACAAGAAGTCTCGTTAAGATCTTGTGCATTTTTTGCACACAAATCTGCACAGGTTTAGTCTGATCATTTAGCATCGTTACTTTATACCCCCTGGTTAAAACATGAAGCAGAAAATTATAACCCTTATTTGCGGATGGTTATAAACTATTAATGACTCATTATTAAAGGTGTGGAAAAATGTAAATACTGCTCTATGTAGTGATGCTAAAATATCAATATTTCAAATATCAGTATTTTTTTGTTTGAATAAAAGTTTATGCTTTAGGTGAGATGGAAGTACAATTTGTCTTCTGCACCTTCACTGTCTATTCTATTCTATAACTCTCAATTCTTGGATCAGTTAGTTTAAAATCATTTTAATTTTTACAGTGTAGTAGACTGATAACATACTATTCACAGTCATGTTTTCTGCAATATTAGTTTTTTTTTGAGTAACTTTGACTACACCAAGTGACATTAATCAGTTTTACCAACTGACCATGTCTTTCACCCAATAATGTTTAGGAACATTAGTTTAATGTCACAGTAGTTTAGGTGACAAACTTGATGCACTTGATGTTTTTAAGTTGTAAGTGTTAAGTGTTTGTATGAAACACTGCATCTGTCTCTCATTATTTCAACACAATAAAACAGAAAAGTTGTTTTTCAATCAAATAGTTTATTGTGTAGAATATCCCAATATTGTGAAACTATCGTATCGTGACTAGGGATGGGTACCGAATCAGTTAATTTTATTGGTACCAAACAAATTCTGTCAAAAGTACCGGGTACCGATTCACGTAAAATCAAAAGGTACCATGTTTAAGTACCTTAATGCATCCTTGTGACTGTGAGGGACTAGAAGAGTTGGAGATTTTCTGTGCTGGACATAAACACAACAACAAAAGGTTATATAGTGAAGAATAAATATGTTAAATGGAAAAGAATTTTCATTTTATTATTAAACATACTGATATTTTTTACAACATCAACACACAAAAGTACCGAAAATTGGTACCGTCGAGTACCGATACGATTGCCAGGTACCGGGAATCGGTACCGTATCGTTTCAAATGTGAAAGGTACCTGACCCTAGAATTGTGATGCGCATTGTATTGTGAGGGTCTTGCCAATACTCACCCCAGCTCATTATTCTGAGTTACTACAACCTCCAAAAAGTGTCTGAAATAAATAGCAAAAGTTCAAACCTTTTCCCAAAACTTTAAAAAATAACTTCTCATTCCACAACAGAAGCACCAACTAAAATTTCCTGATGCCCAGGGCCAGAAGACAGAGACATTTCTGAAACCTGACGTTTCTGACACAAGTTAAACACTAATCAATCAATTATTTGATATGTCAAACCATCAGCGGTGTCCTAAACCTGCTCATGAGGTCTATATCACAGCATCAGACGTCTGCTGTCACAGAGCAATCTGCCAGCTGAGGATCAACCCAGGCAATAAAGAGCAAATTGTGCCTGAGCCCAGCAGTATTCAGATCAGATCAGGGAGGAGCCATCAGGCATGATGGGAAAGCAGTGATGCTGCTCTTCCACAGATTTCTCCATGTTTTGTTGCGACCAGGCTGCTTTGTGTCGTCTGCCGTCTTGTCGGAGTACTCACCGTTTTCATTCTCACCACACAAACGCCAGAGCCAGCTGGCGAGCTTCAGCTTTCTATTTAAGTTCCCGTCAATTGTCGGCCATTGTTTCTGTAAACCCAAGGTCATGCAACACCTAGCCTGTTGCCTAGCAATGCAACTCAAAAGATATTAAACACATACACACCTCAGCCTCGAAGACGGGAGGCAGGAGGCGACCCTCAAATAGGAGGGGTCGCACAGAAATATTGCTTTTTGCATGTAGGAATAACAAATAGTGAAAGTGATGAGTGCTGCACGGAGACAAAGCTCCCCTGTGGAACAGAGGCAGCAATGATGGTTCATATCTGACAGCGGTGACGCCGCCGTCTGCGCTGAGCCGGGCTGTTGTCAAATAAGAGAGGCGGCGTTTGAGGGTATGCAGAGTATGTTGTTTTAGCAGAGTCTAATTTTCAGAGGCTTATATACAATAACAGTGAATCTGCAGGTGCTTGTAATGTGTGAAAAAGAAGATTCAAATCATATTTAAGGATTTATTAGTAGCACAGTTTACATGAAGCACCTAATAATGTTCCTTTATTTTATTGTAGCTGTGACTCCACTGAGGAATAAGCTCAACGCTAACATGCACTTGTGGTAAGTTTTCTCCATCCAGCTTTTATACCTGTGTCTTTATGAGTGGTAATAATCCTGCCCTATATTTCATTTTTTCATGAGAATTAGAATTATTATTATGAGGGGCCTGATCATAAATGATTTTTTATGTTCTCTGAAGTATTTTGCCTTAAACTCCCCAAAAAGACCAAATCCAACAACTGCCCTTTTACACAGAAATGCATCTAAAGCTGTAAGAAGAGCCCAGCATCACAGTGAGGGACGGGATTAACTGGTGAAAGATATCAAGATGAGATTTAGAGTCAGAAAAACACTTCTCATGTATTAATAGAGGGATTATCAGTCTACGTCATCAAAAAGATGTGTACACATCTTGACCACAGAAGCAGCGTTTAGCTTCAGTGCTTCTGACGAGCATCAAAATGTACGGTTGTTCTTTGCCCAGTTGTCAGAAACGATACGATACAACAAAGGCAACGTCTATCAGGTTTGTACAGAGCAATTGGTGTTTTGGAGTTAGTGGCGACCATGCTACCTGGGGCCTGCACTACAAAGCTGGATGAAGTCATCCAGGATAACTCTGCCACAACTCGCTGAAATTCACCGGATCTCCGTCATCCAGATCTGCTGTACTATGAGACTTGTTATCAACTCGATAAGTGAATCCAGCTGGGATCTGTGCGCACACACATAAAATGGGCGTGGTGAGCGGCCCCGGAGCATTGTCCACAATGGAGAAGAGAGCAGCCTACTTTACGGCGGAGGAGCAGCAAATAATCCTTAAAAAATACGAGGAGTACCGCAGTATTATCCAGGCCAGGAGCAACACGACTGCAGCCGCGAGAAGCCAGAGGGGTTGCTGGCAAAAAATCGCCGACTCTGTGAATGTGTAAATTCCCAAAATGTTGATATTAATAGACCTATCTTATCATGTGAGGACACGGGCAGTTAGGTCCTTACTCATTCATGTTGTCAGTCAGTGTGTGTGTGATAAGCAGTATACCCGACCTCATAATTAGAAAGAGTCCACTTTCCTACAAATCCCAAGGAAAACGTTCATTATAGGCAACTTGTATTACAGATGCAATAGCAGTGGGGAAAAAAGGATGTGGGAGCAAATAAAAAATAAATATAAAAACATCATTCAAAGTGGTCAGTATGAAAGATTCCATTTGCACACATTTCTACTTTTCCCTGACAATGTCTCAGTTATGAGGATCAGTAAGATATTGTTTGTTCACAGCTCATAAGAAAAAATGTTGGGCCAAAAAGACAGGGGGCGGTCCCGCGCCGGAGGACTTCACTCCGACTGAGCAAATTGGTGACTGAGTGGTCTTATATGCCCGCCCGAGGGAACCGATTGGTCAGCAGGCGGTCTGCCACACCCCGTGAGCTCTTATCCTGGAACTTAACCTGCTCCGGACCAGGTTTGGCGTTCAGCATCAGTTACCGGGGCAACGTGTCGGGATAAAAAGAGATCCACATTCGTTGCACGTAAAACCGGAAACTTATCCAGGAAGTTATCTCTCTAAGAGCTAATCCAGCTTCTTAGTACAGGCCCCTGGTGACTCTCAGCTGAAGGTATCAGTGATTTCGCCCTCTGCTGGAGAAAACTGTCAACTTTTTTCCAATCCAGTTTATAAACAAAGACTAAAATGAAAAATTTGGATTGAAAAAAAGAACATTTTTCTGACAAAGAATCACGATTGATATTGTCAAACAAAAAATCCTGATATATCTTGCACTGATTTTTCTCCCACCCGTAATCCTCAGTGTGCGGAGGAATGTTTCCTTTCCGTTTGTGTTTTTTTCCTGTATTATTTCCTAAAAGATTTTCCCAGCCATACAAGGGGGTACTCAGCTAAATTCATTTGAAAGGGAGCTTTAGGAGGCAAACGTGTTCACTGCACCTTCAAACATACATGGCATACCATATGTTGAATGATGGAGTGAGCTTAAAAGAAAAACAAAGATTTAACTCAAACACATAAACGTCAGACTCATTCTTGAGAACACACTGTTTTAAAGATGTGTTTGTGAGCTGGGTGTGTGAGGATGTCAAACAGTGCTGGTTAGATCCCCTCAGTGTTGGTTTTGGTCTTTTCTTGGGGGGCTTGTTGACTTTCAGCAGAGCTTTCTGTCTTTTTATATGTGAATGTTTGCACCTCTATAGGAGCCTGTGTTATCAGCGCCTGATGAGTCAAACTATGCATGCCAGTTCCTGATTATCACTCAGGAGGAAAAAATTACACTTTTCAAATAAAGTGCAGGTTTTACATTTCACCACAGGTTTTAACATTTGCCTCCCTGCATGACACGTCTGAGAAAATCTCCCTCCACCCCCGCCAGCGTTCAGTTTGAAGCAGCAAAGATAAATGCTCTGGCTTTTTTTAAATCTTTTTTTTTTTATACTAATGGTGAAAGTCTCCTAATCATCCCCCAGTGTCTTTGCAGGCTCATTTGCATGTGGTTAATTAGTGTGTGAAGGAGCTGTCTGTGGTCTGCTGGCAGGAACCCGGACTCCAGCGTCTTGCACAACCTCCGGGATGTTTTGGAGATCGAATTCCCGTCACCTGCCACCCACGAAAAATCTGTATGTCACACAGTTGCCCCCTTTCCATTTCAAACATGTCCGTTCCCATCACGGCTACCTCCAGGAGCTGTGTGTGTTTACATCTATGCATGCATGCTTGTGTCTGTGTGTGAGTGTGTGTTTGAGCTTCAAGTTATAAGGGGGCGGACATATGCTACTGCCTATTTCTCTGTCTATTTCCATATTTCTCTCTCTTCCTGTGTTGAGTTTTTTCCATGAGGTGGGCACAAATTCTCCCTTTAATTGGGTTGTTTACAGAAAAGATGATTAGAATAACAAAGATGGCAGAATTCTCTGCTCTATCAAATCGCTTTAATCACGCAAAACCATTTATCTCCCCCTTTTTTAAGCACTCCTTCTTTCCCCTCCTCTCTACGGATGGGTTAAAAGGGCGTCGTGTTTATCCGCTGTCGCTGCGGTGATTAATGCCTCAGCTTCATTAACATTCAGAGGAGTGCAAAAAAGTTGAGTTGACCAGATGTTGATTTTTTTTTTCCCTTTTTTTTTTTCTTTTTTTTACCTGCCACCTTCCCTCTTAATGGATAGCCCCAGAAAAACAGGAGCTACTCATTACAGCCAAATGCAAACGAGAGCAGAGAGAGGAGTGTGTGATAAGCCTGTGATGGTGGGACTTAAGAGAGAGGAGAGCTCAGGGTGATGTCAGCACCGCCGCTCTGACTGAAGATGCTGTAAAGCTCTCAGTGCTGACAGAGAATGACTCTTAAAGGGGACTGGTAAAATTAATTATTATTACTGTTTTTATTTATTTATTTTGTACAAATTCTGGGGCCAGACGACTTTGTCCCTTTCTCTTCACACGGGAGGATGCAGGAGTTGCATTTCTACCTTTGTTTTGATTGGTCAGTTTTTTTTTGGTTGTTGTTTTGACCTTTTGACCTCCAGAGTTTCTCACTAACAGCAGCTCTGAAATTTGAAGAGTCAAATTTTAATCAGTGGGGTCTAGTGGCTCTAAAGAGACAGATGTTAAGGTTTATTCTGGTTTAGAAAGTCTTATCTCAGCTTTTAGTTCTTCCTCTGAAGAAATCACCAATGTGTGTTGATGGTTTCAGAGTCTTGTGCATGTTATTTTATAAAAGCTTAGACCAGGGGTCTACAACCTCTGCTATGAAAAGAGACATTTTGACCTCCACCTTCGCCAAAGAAAAGTAGCTGAAGCAGCAAAAACACAACACAGCTTGTAAAGTTTTATCATTTTTATTCTTTGTCTGTTTTTACCTGTTCTAACAAAAGAAAACCCCAAACAGAAGTGTAGTGTACTTGTGAAGGCTACTTTCAGTTGAAGTTAACATTGAAATATATCGGCCTATTTGAGTCCTTTCCATATTTGTGTAAAATTCATAAAATAAAAACTAGCCCACTTAAATACAAGAATATACAGCTACAGTTTAGCAGCTTAATGATAAAATAAACAGAAAATTAAGATTATTTGTGACTAATGTCCATTTCAGTGGATTTCCAAAATCTGTTTCTCTCATTCCTCTTCATTTTGTTTCTTTCCAGCAAATGCTTTTGTTCTTATTCTAAAAATTGTCTTGCAACGTTACAAATGTAAAGGCGTATTCAGACCTGGACTGTTTGGTCCACTTTAAACGGACCAGGGTTCGTTTCCCACGCTAGTGCGGACTTTCCATGCAGGTGTGAATAGACACAAACGATCCCTGGTGCAGACCAAACAACCGGACCGAGACCCACTTTTTGA
The DNA here is from genome assembly GCF_033239565.1 of Halichoeres trimaculatus. Taxonomy (NCBI): domain Eukaryota; kingdom Metazoa; phylum Chordata; class Actinopteri; order Labriformes; family Labridae; genus Halichoeres; species Halichoeres trimaculatus. The sequence continues at coordinate 3,418,713 of NW_027437186.1, forward strand.
GGTGGTCTCTGTCCACTTCCATACAAACTCTGGTGCGGTTCGTGGTTCTCCGGTGCAGGTCTGAATACAAACCAAGGTCCATCCAAACTAACTACAGGACACATGCACTTTTTGGGCCTATAAAGCCACCGTAACCTAACCATCTTTGGTTCATACCTGATCCTCAGTCTTCTGTTTAGCCACGCTGTTGTGGGTCAGGACACGCAGAGCATAGCGTCTCCTTGCTGCGTGCATTCATCTTCGCTGTTCCAAAATTTGAAACGGTGTTGTTAAGCTGCTTTGAAGAAGCTGCTCTTGAAACTGGAAATGATTTTTCAGCTCTAATAAGAGCACAAACACATGTTTACCTCCGTTTCCAGGTCTGTATTCTGTGTGCCGCCTTTGTCAGTGCTGTCCAATGAGAGCACTGATTGTCACACACGTGGATGTGTTTACAGAATATAGTCCACTTGCAGAAAGTACAATCTGAATACGAACCGCACCAAACGAAAAAAATAAAGTCCGCTTTTGGTCCGGACCAAAGGACTTTTCTGGTCTGAATACAGCCTAAGTTGTTTGCTGATTTCTCTCCACATATCATTTGCATATTTTAGTTGACAAGTTAGTAAAACTTTGTTTTTAAATTTTATGATAAAAAAAAAAAGGTATCACCAAGATAACTGTTCGACAAAATAAAGAAACAAACAAAAAATGTAAATAAATCAGAATTAGATTAAGAAATGACTTTTATTTATTGTAATGATTTCATTTTGTAAAGGTCGGAGGGAGCCACTCCAAGGAGGCTAAAAAGCCGCAGGTTGCAGACCCTGGCTTAATTTATCTACTGGAACAATTTCACCTTCAAAACATGAAAACATAAAAACATGAGTAGGGATGGGTACCTTTCACATTTGAAACAATACGGTACCAATGCGGGGTCCCTGGAAATCAGTACCAGTACGCAACGGTACCAATTTTTGGTACTTATGCGTGTGTTTATGTATTAATAAATTTGAATTTGTTTAATATAAGAAGTATTAATACGCAATGCTGTGTTCATGTCCAGCATGGAAAATTAGCTACTCTTCCACTCCCACACAGTTCAACAGTACTCGGTACTACTGACAGAATTCAGTCGCTACCCATCCCTAATCATGAGGCCATTGTTTAAAAGGATAGAACTATCTGAATGTGTTTGACTGAATGTCTCAGTGTGTGTTTTCTGTGCCTGTGTGTGCAGAGCTTCAGTGTTGAGTGTGGGATCTGTTACTCTTATCGTCTGGAGGCTGCCATCCCTGATCAGGTGTGTAACGACCCTCGCTGTGGCCAGCCTTTCCACCAGGAATGTCTTTATGAGGTATGGAATAAACACACACACACACAAACACACATTGCACTCACAACCTTGGGGTGGAGGTTCAGGCACAAACGATCATATCATGATTTAGTCCCCGCGTTTTTGTTCTCAAAGACTATTTTTGAGTGACTGATCAGAAGAGCAGACACAGGCTGCCACTTTGCTCTCATAGCGTCACACTCGGTAACTCTGAACAAGTTTCCCTTGCCCAGCTCAGGGTCATGAGGTAGACTGATGCAGTGTGTCACCAATTAATGAACATTAGCACAAACTGATTAGCCCCTGTGTTAGCCTTTAGCTCAGGCTCTGTCTCTCCTGTTTGTCTTTCTTCTGCTCTTCTGCCCTTTTTCTGTCTGACAGTTTGGCTCTAGTGTCCACTATCACTACAAAATTAATCACAGAAATCATTTTCAGGGGAGAAAAACACGGATCTCTCTTCTCACTGCTAAACTTCATCAGCCGACGTGGTGTTGTCATAGAGACTTAGACGTGCCGTGAATAAATCTGTTCCTGCCCGACCCGATCCTGAAGCTAAGAAGTAGCATTTAGGATCTCATTTTAAAGTGTGGATTATGATCAGGTGTATACCTAGAGGGGAGACTTTTTCAAGATCACTTAGAAACTCCTCACCGAGACTTTAACAACAGAAAAACAACAAAACACATTTTGTGATCATTTGGTCATGGCAGTGATTCATATCAACCCAGTGAGGATAAGTAGAGAAAAAATGGTGTCAAAAAAGCTGTGCAAGATTGATAAGACGTTCACAGGAAACATCAACCCAAGATTCCACTGCAACCTGAAAAATTGCAGTACAGGTTCAAAGATGATTGCTGTGATATTTTCCTGTCTGTGAGAAGAAGTGATATGAAAAAGTGTTGAACTCTGATCTCATCTGAAGCAAGAAAGGTGACCCTATTGACATGATGAGGACGCTTTGATCTGCATACAAAAAATAAACAAGGATTTATCCCTGAGGACTTCTCAGCTGAAGGTCTCCAATTCACAGGGTCACTCTTTAAACTGGAACACTGGGAGCTGACAGGGACACACTCAGGCCCCATTTACACAACAACATTTCATCCCAAAACGCAAAGAAAAAAATCTGAGCTTACACAGAAACACTGAGGGACTGAAAACGCTGCAGTAAGTATGCCAGGCCTGTAGATGGCGCTACAACTATCTTGTTCAGAAGCGGCTTTTGGTAGATCTCCACTAAAGTAGACCTGGGCCGGTCATCTGGTGTGTTGGTGAATGCTAAGAGTAGAAGTGGAGCAACGGATGCTCATTTTGTGTAAAGACAGTCAGCAGATTGAGCAGCACAAGCACAAACATGGTAGTGGCCCATGACGACATGCTCAAACAGAGCCTGGGCCCTGTTCTACGAAGCAGGATTACTGCCCAGCGAGGTAGCTTTGAGGAAAGGTTCCAGAGTCCCTGTTCTACGACACGGGATCACACCTCAGCGAGGCGAGTCTCCATGGCAACATACGCTGAACGGCTAACCTGCTCCGGGGCAGGTTAGGATCCAGATTGAACTCGCGGACTATAAAAACCCCGCCCACTGACCAATGAGCCCTCACCAAAAACATGGCTTGTCTGTTCTTAGAGGATCCCGTGGACATCAGAGCTCGCATTGTCTGAGGAGCACTCCGGCCCGCCTGAGTTTTCAGGGACCGCACTGACCCACTCTCTTTTTACGGATGACCACTTTTGTGAAAGTTACCGGTTTTCCAGGGAGGGGTTGGTAGTACATGACAGGAAGTTAAAGGGAATGAAGAACTCTCACTGTAATAAGATCTTCATTGCCAACACTTCTGTTCCATGACAATATTTTATTGCCCGTATTAAAATTGTGACAGGAATTCATGTAGGGCTAATGTGGGCTACATATCACACAAAAAATGTAAACACGATAGGAATGAACAAATGAATAAAGTCATCTCAGAAATAAATTAGGTATGGCGCATGTTACAGTAAAAGTGCATGGTGAAGAGTGCTATTTCAGGATGATAATGGCACAAAAGATTTTTTTTGCTCTACACTTAAGCATTTAGACTGTCAGCAATTTTCTGCCAGCACTCCTTCCGTGCTTTAGCAGCGGGGACAGTGTTGCTTTTAACGTTAATTACATGTTTCACCTTGTCATACTTCCTCATGATCACCTCCTGCTCCTCCTGTGTGAAGTATGCGCTCCTTCTCTCTCCGGCCTGCTCTGACGCTCCAGACTGCTCCATGTTCGCGATTGGTCAGATGCAGCAGGCTCCGCCTTATATGTGTGCACGCGCTCGTTGCCTAGCTGGATCCTCTTATGAGGTTGATAACCAGCGTCGTCAAATCGTGTAGCGAGACCGCCGGCTACTGCGCTCAGTTCAGCGAGGTAGCTCCAAGGCTATCTCACTAGGCTGAACTTGCTTCTTAGAATAGGGCCCTGATGTCAGTTTTTGAAAACGCCGGCTTTCTGTTTACACAGTAAAGGTGGCCCCAGCGTGTCAGAAAAAATCTATTTTTTCTGTTTTCAAAAGTTTGCAATCTAAGTCGGCTAAAATGCTGTTCATGTGTAAACAAGAGGCTGAAACACAACAATACTTATGTGTTTCATCCTAAAACCGTGTTATGTAAACAGCCCCTCAGGTTCAAAGAAGACCATTGTTCAGGAGGTACTAAACCAAATCCTTCACAGCTGGGGTTTGTCTGATTGTGGACAGAGGGAGGACGGGGAATAAAAACTCTCTGGCTGCTCCTCCAATCAAAAACGTCAGTGTGCAGGCCCCGCCTCCCAAAGTTCCTGCATCTCTAGAAAGTACTACCCTCTGAGCAGGGCTGTTTTTAGGGGTAGCTGGATTTAGACCTCATCCCTGTGGTGGAAAAGCAGCTGAAGATAAAGATGGAGACTGCTGATGTTGCTTCTTGTCTCAGGTTCTGCCTCAGTAAAGACGACTGCATCCATAGACTCTGTATTCAGCTGAAATATTCTCTCTCTCTGTAGATCTCTTTAATAGCCTTGAACAAGTGGCGGGAGCGTACTCTAAAGTTGCTCATAAAAGCCTTCAAAGTACTGCAGTGTCTTGTACATTCTTTGAAAGTGTGCAGTCAGAAGTGAGCATTGGAACAAGCATCATCACTTGACACCGACACATCCAAGGTAATGATTTGATAAAACACTTTTTCTTCTTCTTCCCTCAGTGGCTGCGAGCGCTGCCCTCCAGCAGGCAGAGCTTCAACATTGTTTTTGGAGAGTGTCCTTACTGCAGCAAGGTATGTGTTCACCCTGAGCGTGGCACAACATCAAAAGATGTTCACACAACTTCATTAGCATGACTCTATACATCACACACACACCCTTCTCTCTGATCAAAGCCTGCTGAGTGTGTCCACAATGTTCTGCATTCACTTTGCACTCCATGAAGCAGGAAGACATAATGTTCCATTTATTTCAACAGCACATCCGTTCAAGCCTAATGAAATAAGCTTTTCCTTCCATTTATGGTGTTTGAGTCAGTTTCAGAGTCCTTCATTTACAGTCTTGTCAGCATTAAGTGCCCACTTCATGTTTTTACAAAGCTACCCTGCATAGCACACTTAGTTAAAACCTTTATTAAAGGAAAAACATGCTGTTTTTGAACCAGAGCCCTAATTTACAGTTTTTGGACTCTTAAGTGCTAATTGGTAAAATTCTGAATTAACTTTAACTTACAGCCCAAAGTTTACAGTGATGGACCTGATCCTTGTAAAGAAAGACCTGACAGACCTGTACGTCTAATGAAAATACATGTTTGTTCAAACTGTTATTTAACTTAACAGTCTCCTTGATGACAAGGCTCCAAATGGAAAATGAACAATTGAAGTGTCTTCATCTGCTGAAAAATCCAGCTGTTTGCTTGGATTTCAAGGGGACATATCATGCTGATCCCTGATTTAATACTTGCATATAATATAATACATTTGAAAACAAGACCTTTCACCCCCTGAATTTTCAAAAAATGAGATATTGAATTTTTTCTGATATCCTAGAACGAGATTTGATGCCTCTGAAAATAGGTCATTGCCATTTGGCCGCGAGATTTCGACCTTCGTGACGACACGAGGATCCTTTCTTTTTATTGGAGTAATCTGATAAAGCAGCTCCTCCTCTGTGAAGTCAGTTAGTCACACAACCACCACCAAGGGATACACCCACCAAGAGCCGACTGACTGAGTGCTGGATGCAGGGACTCTGCTCTGCTGAGCAGCTCGGCTTTACATGGTGAATTAGCAGTTAAAACACTGTAGTTTTAGCAGACGTCTTAATACTTGTGAGACTGTGATATTTGCATGCTTGTTCTGACATGCACTGTGAACCTGGACCACAATAATGCTGCGGTAATAACATAGCAACGAACTGACGGTAGAGGCGATCTTTAGACTACACTTTCAGCATGATGGATAAAACAGACAGAGAAAAGTGAAGGAGCAGGATGGAGCCCTGTTATAGAAATAGTTTATTGGTGAAGTCTGCCTATATTTCCACGTTTAAACTATACATGTTACAGTAGCGGTTTGACTCACCACACTGAAGCGTCCTGAGATGATCTGTGTCCAGGTGGATTTTCTTCCTCCTGAGCTGCAGAACCGTCCGGGTCTGACTCGGGGTCCAATACAAAAGGACGTATCCTACACTCTGCCATTTTATTAGTGCTCTCAATGCCTTACGGTGAAGTTTTGGCAAACAGCAAACTCGCTCGGTCTGCCCCATTCAATGTGGCGATTTTGTAAATACTGCCATGCTGCAAAAACCACCCCCTGGCTCTACCCCCTCCGCCCCTCTGATAGAACTGACCAATCAGAGCACAAAGGGCTGTGACATTGCGAGGTTACTGGAGGTCATTCTGGAAATGGAGCGTTTCAACGAGATCTTCAGAATGGCCTAAACTGAGGATATTGAGAACGAGCTAGAAACTAGCATCAGTACCTCTAGAACTAGGAGTAACTTAAGAATTAATATTATGTCTATTGTATTACCACACTATAGATAGAGAATAGTTAACCTGTGAAATTAATGTCCTGTCCTGAACTGTCACCTATCCACAGTAGCTATCTCACAAACAGGGTAAGTGTGTTTATGAAACGGCTGACAGCTCTCAGTGGATCAGTCTGGAAACAAACAGTGAAGTCATATCTCCTGTTCAGACCCTCAAAATTAAACTGAGCGCTTTCAAACAACCACCTGTTAAAAACAACCAGCACTGAACTCTGTGGGGCAGAAAGATCAGCTCAAGTACATTAGCTTTAGCTCACGTGAGCGCCAGGGAATGTGAGGTAGGATGGTCAACAGTTAGCATTTTCTCAGACATCATGTGTGTGTGTATATATATATATATATATATATATATATATATATATATATATATATATATATATATATATATATATATATACACACACCACATTATCAGACTTTATTCTGACAGACTTGCAGAAACTGAATATTTTGTGTGAAATACTTACAGTCATGCACTAAGTTTGGGCACTTTCAATATTTTAATTTTTTTTCCTGATTTCATTTCATACATCTTTAAAATCTATTTTGACATTATTCTTATTTGATTACACCCTTAACATGTACTCACTTTTTTTCTTTTACTCAAAACTTACCAGTCTTGTCCCACAGTAGGGCATGCAGATTACAGATTATCAGTATTAGTGTCAGTATCAGGACCAGAGAAGTTGGACTGGTACATCCTTACTATCAACTGTCTTCTATCGCATTAAAGACAAAAAAATAATTTTAAAAAAAATGTAGAATTGCATTTGACTGAGTGTCTACTAGAGACTGGCTACAGAAACACCAGAAACCTCTTACACACCCATTCAGAAAGCTGTTTTTAGAGCAGAAACTTGAGCAGGTCCTGCCATAGTCAGCAGTTCTGCCACCAGAGCCTGGTTACACTGAGACCAGCCTGCCTCAGCAGTCTCTGCTGAAATCCAGTGAATAAAACCAACTAGGGATGTTCGATACCACTTTTTATGCAGACCGATACCAGGACGAGTTTTCTTAAGTACTCACCGATACCGAGTACCAATACTACTAGTACTTTTGATACATAAAATTTCAATTAACAGTGACAGATCATTTTGATCAAAGACAGCACAGTCACTCTGAAATTGAGTCCAAATAAAACACAAACTACTCTCTCTGAGTTTAGAACTTTTTTGATCAATTTTAAAAAAAAGAAAAAAATTAAAAGTGCACAGTGAAACTAAGAACTGTCAGAGTTTAAGTAAGTAGTATTTCTAAAGTAAACTAAAGTGCAAAATAAAAAAGTTTAACTGTTAACTCCTCCTGGTTTATTCATATTGTCTGTAAAGGACCTGGTGCACATTTGCAGTAGTGTTAAACCCCTGGTATCTGCAGCCTTCACGAGTACCGATACCTTGAAAAAAGGCTGGTATTGGTATCTGGCCATCCCTAAAACCAACACGTTTAGTTTTGTGGAGATTCTGTCTGTAATGTTCAACACTTGGAGAAAATCAGTCTACAGCAGTGAGTGGAACATACACGTTTACTTCAGAAATCATGGAACTACAGACTTCACAATAAGTTTGGAGTTCACTGACTCACAACCTTCACATGCTCAGTTTCTCAGTGTCTGCTGAGCCCTGAGCTGAAACATACACGTACCTGTAATGATGCAAAATGTCAAACTGAGCAAGTATTCACGTCTTATTTTTAGTTAGCAAAAGCCAGATTCATCCAAAAAGTCCAGAAAAACATCTTATTTCAAGATATCAGGACAAACATCATGCATGAACTGCTTGTAAAGAGAAAAAATGTGCAAAAAAATTTAGTCGTGTGGTTTCTTGAAATGACAAGAAAACAATAAACAGCACAAGTATCTTGGAAGCAATTCAGGTGTCCTTTTTGTCTTTCATTGAAAACAAGACACTTTTCTGGACTTGTCGCCTGAATGTGGCTCATATGGAGTCTAATAAGACACCTTCACTGAAAATGAAACATGAATGTTTGATCAGATTTTAGTTTTTGCTTAGTGGGTCCAGCTTCCCTCAGTAAGAGAAGTTGAACCGTTTCCAGTGTTTGATTTAAACTAATGTTAATTTAAAGAGTGTAAATGTATGGCTCCATGTTTATTCAGGGTTACTGGACAGAGAGAGTGAACTTATCTAAAAGTCTCAGTGTTATCAAACTAAAAATATTCTTCCTCTTCTTCTCTTCAGCCCATCACTGTAAAAATGTCAGCCCACAAGTCCTGAGCCTCCACGCTGCCTCCCTCTCATCTCCACCGGATCCTCCTTCAAAAACGATGAAATGCACTTTGGCAGACTCCGATCACAGCGCCCAGGAAGAGGAGGAAGCTCAAATAGACAAACCAGGACAGCAGCCCCCTCCTCTGTGTGGGCCCAGCTTCCTGTTGGGGACCTCTGTGAGCGGACTCTCTCTGCTCGCTGTCCAACCACTCATATCCGAAGCCTGCTCTGTGGTGCAGCAGCCTTTCCTCACGTCTCTCCCACAGCTCCCAGTGCGGCTCCCTCACATCCCAGTTAGTGGGAGTGGGTGTCCTCCTTTGTGGGTGGACTGGTCTTCGTGGGGTCACAGTGAGGACTTTTGTTTCCCCAAGGCTCCGTTTGGTGTTTGTGTTCTGCCAAAGAGGGTAATTTATGTGTTTGCTTCTTTAGGTCTAACAGGATAAGGACATTCAGACTGAACTATGTGAGAACCGAACAAAAATAAAACTGAAGGAACAAAGTGAAACAGGAGTGTTTCTTCATTACACTCATAACAACAAGAAGTAGACGTCTATGTCGAGGTGAAAAATAAAGGAAGTTCAAACCAGCACCAGAGGATCATTATCAGTTTAAGGCAGCAGAGGAGCCTGCAGCTCCTGGAGCTTCACACCTGTTTGGGCGGGTTTCTGGGGCCTATTGGGGGCCCTCTCAGATAGCATGCAGGAATGGGTTTGGGTCTGCTCCTCTCCTCCTCCTCATCATCATCGTCATCGTCATCCTCCTCATACCTGACTGGAGGTCCCTGCTTGGGCCTCAGTGACCTGCTGGCAGCAGATGAAGCTCCGCCCTCCTTCTGTGAACAAAGACAGCAGGTTGTTGACGTGTCCAGGTCTGATTCAGGGACTGAGGATGGATTCACACCTGGCCCAACTGGGGCAGTTTAGGGCAAGTCCCTTTAACATTTAATAGCTAGTCTGGATATTTCACACAGATATCCGCAATTCAATTCTTCCTAGTCAAATTGAACATTTCAGATATCCACAATGACTTTATTCCTATCCACAATTGTAATTTCAGTTATCCACAACTTAATTCCTCCTGGGACAAATCACGCCCCTTTCCCCATTCATGTGTGTGGGGCAAGGTTATAATAGTTAACTAAAACAAAACTAAAAACAAAAACTAAAATTTAAAATACATTGCAGTTAACTCAAACGAATAAAAACTAGAAAATAAAACAAAAACGAGAAGTAAACTAAATCTGTATCTTGTGTTCACAAAACTAACTGAAACTAACTAAAATGATGACAAAATTTCCTTGGTTATAGTTTTTGACAATATTAATAGCCTTTAGGATTTAAATTAATCCGACACATTTTCCCAACCAATTTTACCACAGTTTTCGGCAGTTGTCAGTACTGGGACAGGCTTGTTTACTGCACTGACTGGCTGTGCGCTGTGCTGCGACCAAACGTAGAGGAGCAATGAATCAGAGCATCTATAATAGTTTAATTGCATGTGAGTCTGACTTTATTGTTACAGAGTCCAAGTTTCTAATTATTAAAACTCATATTATATTGTTTCATATAAATTATGTTTATATTTGTTTATTTAAGTTTAGATTATTTTCTTATGTTTGATGCAGCAGCCAACAGTTCAGTATCAGCATTGACTGAGCAGTGAGCACTATGATGGACTTGAAAATAAACAGTATGACAAAATATTTACTCTGACCTTTTTGAATCCTGCACCTGGTTAATAAGGTATGAAAAAACTAAAACTAAACTAAAACTAAGCCTTGTTGCAAAAAATTGAAACAAAGTAAAAACTAGAATGCCCGCTCTAAAACTATTTAAAACTAAACTGTAATGGAAAATAAAATGTCAAAACAAACTAAAACTAAACTATTATGACAAATCCAAAACTATTAAAACCTTGGTGTGGGGTTTCTCATTACAGATATCTTAAATTCAATTATGGATAGCCACAGTGTGAGATGTGGATATCTACAACTAAATTATGACTATCCATAAATCTAGTTGCAGATTTCTACAATTTCATTCTGGCTAGTCACAATTCCAAATCAAGATATCTTCAACCCCTTCCATTAAAGATATCTATAATAGCATTTATAGATATCTTTAATCAGATTTTGACTAGTCAAAATGCCGTTATAGATATCTTGAACTGGAATTACGCCTAGTCAGAAGGAAATTGTAGATATCTGCAACTAGATTTATGGATAGCCATAATTTAGTTGCAGATATCTATAATCAAGTTACAGATATCTTTAAAGTAATTGTTGTTAGAGATATCTCAAATTCAAGATATCTTAAACTTTTATTTTGACTAGTCAATATGTAATTACAGATATATTGAAACAGAGTTTCAACTAGGCAAATTGATGTTGAAGATATCTGTAATGATGACAAAAGTCGTAGATTTCTTGCACAACTCTCTAGTGAACGTAGCTCTTGTTCCCCACAAAGTCCCTGATTGTAAATTTGTTCTATTTCATGGAATTTTCTAAATACCTTGTCGATGACCGCAATCACTATTTCTTCTGCTAAGAAAACTGTTATTATTTTTTTTTTTTTCCTCTCCTCCAGTTTATTTGGGTCAGTATCCAATGGGAAGCCTTGCATGTCCAGCATCATGTACACATTTCGGACAGTCAAAATCACATTTAAGATATCTTTAACTGTTATTCTGGACATTCAAAACTGAATTAGAGATATCTGCAAGTGACATTTAGGATGCGTGACGAGGCGAAGGGCAGCTATCAGGGAGTCCTTGCAGATATCTGTAACTCAGTTTTGACTAGTGGAAACTGAGTTACAGATATCTCTAACTGTCATTGTGACTACTCAAAACTGAATTATAGATATCTCAAACTGTATTTCTGACGAGTCAAAATTGAATTTTGACTAGTCACAATTATGTTGTTGATATCTATAATGTTAATTCTGGAGAGTCAAATGTAGCTATTAAATGTTTAAAGGGCTTGCCATAGCAGTTGTTCTGAAACAGTGAGCCCCCTCACCCCCACCCCCAAAAGTCTGGTTCATATGGGCGTATGTAAACACAGCAATCACACTCTGATGCAGGACAAAAATAAAAAAAGCGGGTCGAGATCGCCAAAACAGGGTGACCTCGACCCGCTCCCATAAGAGCCATGTAGCGGTTCCTGTGCAGTGAGAACACAGTCACCTCACTGCAAAAACCCTGAAACCTTATCAAGTGTTTTTGTCCTGTTTTAAGTAAAAATTGCCTCGTTATACTCAATATGAGCCACAGTCAACTTGTCGGTCCAGAAAAATATCTTGTTTGAAGTAATTCAAAGACAAAAATGAGGTCTGAATTGCTTGTAACAAGTAAAACAAAATCTGCCAGTGGAACAAGAAAAGTGTGCTCGGAAATTTGCTTAAAACTAGATTATCTTAATAAATATTCACTCTTTTTCATCAGCAGGTTTTTCTTTTTTAAACGTTACGAGCAATTCAGACCTCATGTTAAAATAACTTGAAACAAGACATTTTCCTGGACTGCTCAGGTGAATGTGGCTCACACTGGCCCTCATTTTTTAATCTTGTGTGGGAATTGGCGCAGATCTGGGTGTAAAAATCAACGGCAACGTTCGCATGTGATTTGTAAAGTGTGTGTACCAGGGCCATTCAGGTGTTGATAAATGTGGCGGCTGAAAACTATTGTTGAAACATTTTAATGTGTCATATCTAATTCAACGATCTTAGTATTATTCTAAGAGTATTAGTGTTTCTGTCTGAAAATGTTTTGCCCTCATACAATCTAATAATTCTCCTCCACAGACGTATTTCGCTGACATGAAACTTACCTACGCAGACTCAGACCTGGCATGAGATTTGAGCGTACCCAGCGCCCACATTCAGATTGATAGATGCTGATCTGTGCGTGTAAAGGAGCGTACACCCATACATACACACGTCATACACACGTTTGATGAATGAGGGCCATTAAGTCTTAAAGGGCAACTCCAGTCTTTTGACACCTGGACCTATATTTTTTCATCCATTGCCAGTGTTATCACAAACACGCTCCTCTTCTGTTGCTATAGGCGAACACTGTCCACAAGCGCACCACCAGTTCACAGGCCCCCGCTAAGTGCGGCTAAAATCAGCTGGATCTAAATAACTTCTGAAGGACTCCGAGCTGCACAATGTTTGTCTGAGTGAGTATATGAGCATACACGCACCTATAAATAAGGTCCAGGTGTCAAAAAACTGGAGTTGCCCTTTAAGACATTTTCTACAGAAAATATCACTGAATAAGATATCAGTTTTTTGCAGTGCTCAGCAACCAGCACAACTGGCTTCTAACTGTTGTTCACACTAAGGGTGCACCACCGTCTACGATAATATGGGTATAAATTAGTTGATGAAAAAAAACTGTGATATTGTGATATTTACACTGCAGGGAGGTGAGGACAACTGTATACCTACTGTCAATATGTGGGGGTGAGAGCAGCACAGCTGCATCGAAAAAAAACTGTTAACGCTGGATTATTGTGGTATATGGTTATCCAGGGTATTAATCAACAACAACAATGTAAATTGAACTGAACCAAAAACCAGGACCACAAAACTGTGATAAGATCTGAACTGTGGATTTTGTGAACTGATCCATGTCTACTGTTGACACTTAAAAAAAAAAGGTAATATTCCTGATTTTTGACTTGGTTCATGGCAGAGTAGAGCTCACACATTCAGAGGTGAAACAGAGAGGGCACAGTGCTCTGAGGGCCTGACCTGTGGAGCTGCAGGTTTGGGGAGCGGGGGTCCTCTGATGTACTGAGCTGGCACAGGTTTGGACTTCTCTTCCTGCTCCTCCTCCTCTTTGGACGCAGCTTTGGCTTTGGCAGCTCTGGACGGTCCTCTGGCTCGTCCTGCTTTCTGCTGAGACAACACGTTGACGTTACGATGTGCAGATATTTATTCAAGAGATAAAGGAGCTTCTCTTCTTTTAACCAAACTTTACTTTAATTTTCCACAACACAATCACTGATTTAACAACCCTCTGCTTCAGGGAAGGTGCTTCCACCTGGGCTGACATTTCCTCCCCTCACTAAACCGCAGTCAATGGCCACTTCTGTTTAACTAGGGATCAAACTGGCCACCTCTTTAGCATGGAAATGAAATGACACAAGGAGAGGAGAGGAAATCAGGAGCATAATTGGAGACGCCCTGCGCTGTGCAAAGTGTGTGTCATCAACTTCTTCAAATTGGGCCATTGAGAGGGCACTTGCTGGGCCCGAGGGGTCAAGAACTTATTGTAGCAGAATTGAGGAGAATGACGCTCGTCCTCCAGCTTTAGTCCTGGTGAACATGTTCACTGGGGCCATCAGAGTGTGTGTGTGTGTGTGTGTGTGTGTGTGTGTGTGTGTGTGTGTGTGTGTGTGTGTGTGTGTGTGTGTGTGTGTGTGTGTGTGTGTGTGTGTGTGTGTGTGTGCTGTCACGTTTCTCCTCTCAGGGTTAAGAGACTCAGCAGAGGAAACAGTAATCATTGTGACCACGCTTCAGTTGTTGAATGTCCTCTGAATAAAAAAATCTGGTTGAATATTCCTTCTGACTGACCGACCGACTAACCAACAGACGGGCTGATGGACTTTTGGACTGAATGAGGGATGGTCTTAACATTCAAGGTTTAGCGGTAAGGCCTTGTAACATTCACGTGAAGCAGGACATTTCTGGAGAGCATCTTAAGACACGCGGCAGATCAAGTCTTTGAGGTCAGAGTCAAATGTCTGTCTGAAAACCTCATGCTTACACATCGACCATCAGAATGAAGAGAGCAGAGTGAATTCACTTCTTTCTATTACTCTTACCAACCCATCTATGGTCCAGCAAAAGTCAAAGATGCTGTGAGGAGGGTCTGTTTTCAGTGGACTGCAGCAACACCTTTAGCCCGGAGTCTCACGCACACTGTAGTGAAGATGTGACACTTAACAGGGCGCGTGTCTGTTTTAGAAATTAAAGGAGATGGGATCTTTTTATTGTCTCTACTTTTCTTTGTTCAAGACAACTTTTTACAGGATAAAGCAAGACAGGTAAGGTATCTATCAACAGTTCAAAGAACTAGGGTTTGAAACTTCACAACAAGCAAACTTTGTTAGTTCATACCATAGTTTAGTTCCCACTTTATTTAGCTCTACTCACAGCCCGGTGCTCTGAGACGTGTCAGTAACATGAAACAGTGAATCCTGGTTAGCTATGTCCTGCCAGTCATCTACCAATCAGAGCTAATGTAACCTCGCTCTTCATTTTTAGGTTTTTTCATTCATTTTTAGAATTTTTAGATCCTTCAGGTTTAAACAGACCACTGCAGAATAACTGCTGACTGTGGGTTGGAATCAACAATAGCACTAATAGTTTAGCCCTTTAGCCATTAGCTGATACTCTATCTCTCTCCTGTTTCTCTTTCTTCTGCTCTTCTGTCCTTTTTCTGTCTGACTTTTAGGCTCCAGTGTCCACCATCACTACAAAATTAATCACAGAAATCATTTTCAGCAGAGAAAAACACGGATAAGAGAGCCTTTGCAGTACTATAAATCACCTGATATTTTGAAATAACCTATATTGGTGCTGATAATCTCATTTTAAAGTGCGAATTACTATCAGGCATATATCTAACAAGACAAATTTTTCAAGATCACCCAGAAACTCCTTACAGCTCGTTTAAAAACCCCAAGATATCATTTTATGCTACAATGTGTAAACCTGTGGTAATATGACAATAAAACTTCTTGAATGTTGAATCAAAAACATTAAGCTCTAACCGGCTTTCCAACAACGTCCTCTTCATGGTGTGAATCTGAAAATAGCTGGGTTTCCATTACAACTAGAATTGCGCAAAACCTAAATATCGCAACAAAGAGATGGTAATGGAAACACCACATTTTCGAAAAACCTCTCAAATTTAATGGAAACACCTTTTCCGCACTTTATCATAACAACGCTCCTCCCTTACCTCCTCAAACGTGTCCACTGCCACACAAACAGACTCCAGCATTCAAATTTCTCAGCTCTGCTCTTATCTATATGTTCAATGCAGGGTTACGGTTGTTTGTGTTTTTGACCGACATTTGTGAAGGCATCATGATGGCTGTGAGCCGGTCAGAGAGCAGCAGGAAGAAGGGGCGGAGGTGTGTGTGTGTGAGTATGTGAGCTGAAGATGGTGATTTTAATTCAGTGTTTTGTTAGTGTGATCATGGCCGACACTTTGAGCATTGAGCAAACACCAATGTTCAAGAATCGGCATCATCGTGAGTGCAGCGTCCAGACAGACATGATGTTTTAATAATGTTTTGATTTACTCAAGGTGTGCGCAATTCTGGTCCTAATGGAAACACAGGCAAGGCAAAATTGTTCTTTATCAAAACTTCAGAAATATCGCTTTTATTTTGCGAAAATAGTGTGATGGAAACCCAGCTAGAGTCAGCAAGGCGTTCAGTGAGTGCAGAGAAAACTGGCTTTAACCCAACCCATTTTTGTATTCCTTTCAGTCGCCATCTGTAGCAGCTCTTCTTCTGTGTACTCCGGTTCATACAGGTATCCTTTTGGTTCCAAAGTGCATGGAACTTCATCGTCACGGTCATAGTCACTCATTTTGAATTTCCTACGCTGCCTCACAATCCTTAGAGTACAAACAAAAGAATTACAATACTTGATCAAACTTAAACGAGGCTACAACCGGCGCTGAAGCATAGCTTGTTTACATTCCCTACAGCTGAAAGGAGGAGGGGGACGGAGCGCACTAGCGCTGCGCGTGAGGACACATGACCAGTTGAGCTGTGTTTCCACCAAGCAGTACGGGTCGGTTCAGTACGGTTTGGGATGGTTTTGGGACAGTTAAGTCTCATCCCGTTTGCGTTTCCACCGCAAACTGTGCCCTCTCGTGGTGGGCGGCGTATAAGCTGGATGCCGGAAGCCACAGCTGGTAAACAATAGCGCGACGCCGTAGCAGCTTACCCTGCGATTAAATCCAACAAAGAAGAAAACGCGACACAGTAAACAAAGAGCACGGATGGAAGACATGCAGCATTTCGTCCTCTCTGTGGTTTTCATGTAACTCTCTGTTACAAAGTTCAATCAAGCTTCGTTTCAGAGAAGTCTGTGAGCCGCAAGGAGAAATGCAGCCGCTGTCGGGGTAAGTGACGATTCTTTTGACCAATCAACCGTCTGCAGTGTGTTGCTCCACCTCCCGAGAGCGGATCGGTTCAGTCTGGCACCCATACGAAAGGGTCCCAAAAAAGTGGGACGGCTCGTCTCGGTTTTTAGGGATCCGTCCCGGGATGAGTCTGTGGAAACGCTGCTAAAAGCGCACCGTACCGAGACGAACCGACCCGGACTGCTTGGTGGAAACGCGGCTTTAGTTAGGTCCGGATAAATGTTTATATTTCTGAAGACTTAATGCACCTAAAAATTATTTTATGTAGCGTACTCTTAAACTGTGGTATTACTTTTTGATTTTAGTTCTTGTAGGCAGAGAAAATAGCCTTTGAATTTGGTACCGTCTTTTTCCTCGTCACCATTGATTACAGTCTGTGTCTTACTGAGGGAGAGGAGACACCTTTCTACTGTATCTAATGTCCTTAGTGGTCATATAGAGCTCATACAACCCCACTTCAAAAAAACTGAACTATCCCTTTAACCTTATTTAAAGTCATCATTTTGGGTCATATTGTCTGACAATTGAACGGTATATCGCCATAGTTCAGATGCCAGTGAGTAAACAACACACCTGAATGAAGCAACTCTTCCAATAAAAGCCTGACTTCAGCTCCATCATCAACCCTCTGTGATCTTCTCACATACAACTGTAAAATCACTCGTTTTTTACGTTTAATGCTTTTAAACTTTTAATCTCTAAAAAGGACCTTTACATGTGTAATAGTAGACTTACTTTCTGTCCAGACTTAAGCAACGCTCAGCAGGTACGAGAAGTGATCATGTCACAACCATGGATGTATTATAAGAACTGGATAGAGTGGCTCAGCCTTCCACCATGTTACGGATTTGAAGCCAGAATATCCCAGTCAGGGCGCTGCCATTGTGCAGCCAGTAGAGAATCTGAGCCATAACCCGGATGCAGCTGTCGTAAACGGTCGCAACACCCCGCAGCATACGCTGTACACAATCATTGTGAAGCTGCCGTAAACCGCGGTCATTTTTAAACTCTAATAACAAATAAAAAATAAACTTTTCAGAAAAAAAAGGACTTGGAAAACATGCAGCCCAATAATACTTTAATGTCACCACAGCATACGGATAGAAGAAATATTTCTACGAGGTGTATTAATTGTCCGGCTCAGCCTCAAGCCGGACGCTTATTTGTCCTCCTTTTTGGAGTTGCACTTGAACGCAACGCTGCATATCCTCCAGTGGTGTAAGGCCCGGACTGTACATCAGGAGAACCGGGAGATTTTTCTTTTTCGTCATAGACTTTTAAATTACAGTCCAAAAAGTGCATTCATCGGGTACGCGTTAGTTTTTCTCCTCCTGCACTGCTGTGTGCTCATCCCGCTGTGTGAGTGTGTGTGTGTGTGTAACTGAGGAGCACACACTCAACAGTGCCGTCTGAAGCATAGCGCGGCGAGAACAAAGTTAAAACACTGATTGTGAAACAAAGTGAAGACGTCCATGTTTTTCTACAGTCTATATGGTCAGAGCCTTACAACCAGCTTACAACTTACGTTTTTATTTTATTGTATATATTTATTTTTTTTTATATTAATTTTGATGTGTCAAACTAAAACCCGCGACCCGACCCGCATGATATTTTTTCCACCCAGATCCGAACCCGGGAAAAAAAAAAGGTTTTAAAAACCACCCGCAAATCAGCTGTTTTTGTGGGTACCCAACCCAGTGCAGGACTCTGGTTCATGCTGACTAAAACTCATTTATCGAACTTGATTTTTTTGTAATTATACTGCTACATCTTGCAGGGGAATACGTAAGAATGAGAGTTTCTACCAGTATCCTAAGGCTCTGGTTGTCCGGTGGTTCAGGTGTTAAAGAAGTCTCTTGCAGCAAAGATCAAAAAGGGCTGAGGTGAACAGTGGCTGTTTAAAGACAGGCTAACAATCAAAGAGCGTTTGGACCAATCAGATGGAATCTGTTCTTCAGTCAGTGATAATTCTGATGAGTCCAAACATCCTGCAGTTTCCTCCTCTCTAAGGCCCTGTTTCCTCCAAGTGTGTCAGTTTGGTTTGTTTTGGTACAACACACATTTTGTGGCGTTTTCACAAAATGCTAAAAGCAGAACAGGTCTCCAAATTATGAACCTGAAGCGTCCCACTTTTTGGTACTCTTCAGTTGGTGCGCCACACATACAGATCCAACCCCAGAAAGTGGAGCTAGAAACACTGCAGTCAACAGACAAAACTGCGTTCCATGGTGGACTTGGGTTTATCAGTGGGGTACACTGTCTCACACTGCCAGCTGCCATGCGGCTATCAGCCTCCAGCTACCAAGAAGGGCACAGTTGGCTGTGAAAACACAAACAGGATCAGGCTTTACCGATAGTAGCCTGTACCAAACTGTACTGATCCAAACCAGACCGCTTGGTGGAAACAGGGCTTAAGAAGCTTGATTCACTCATCCTGCTCTCACCTTTTCCTTTGACGGGGGGTCTGGAATCTTGGAGGTGGACTCCTCTGCAGATCCTCTGGGCCTGGAGAAGTCAAGTTTCTTTTTACCAACACCACCCAGTAGTTTCCTGAGATGTTGGTAGTCGGGCTTCTCCTGGTATCCCAAAGCGTTGACATAGTGTAGGAACATGGCCACCTCATCTGGAGACAGAAACACAGAGGACGTCGATCAGTCGGAGCTTTAAACCATCAATTATGGTGTAAGGAAGCTGTCAAAAAGGACGTATGTGTAATTAATGATTCGTCAAAAAAGACGTATGCGTAATTAATGATTCGTATTCTTAATTTCAAAAAATTCTGTGTCAATAAAGTTATTTCACACAAAAATCTGCTGTCATATACGTAAGTCTGTGAAACTGGGTTCAGGTTACAGTTATTTTTATACGAGTGCAAAGTCTCATAAATACAACTCAACTTTCTACGACTACGAATTCGTCTCTACGAATACGAATCCAAGATTACGAGTACGAATCGAAAAGTGCTGAAATGACGTCACTGCGGTCACAGTTCGCAGGAAAACGTTACCTGTTGTGTTTCTCTGAAGTAGGAGGCACCTGGGAGGCTGTCTCCGTCCATATTCCGCTCCATGCTTACCTCTGTGGCTTGGGCATGCGCGGTTGAAGGAGATCGATTGCTTTTCGTGTGACCTGTGACCTCAGTGACATCATTTCAGCACTTTTTCAATTCGTACTCGTAATCTTGGATTCGTACCTGTAGGCTTGGATTCGTATTCGTAGGGAAGAATTCGTAGTAGTAGAAAGTTGAGTTGTATTTATAAGACTTTGCACTCTTATAAAAACAACTGTAACCTGAACCCAGTTTCACAGACTTACATATATGACAGCAGATTTTTGTGTGAAATAACTTTGACACAGAAATTTTTGAAATTAAAAATACAAATCATTAATTACGCATGTGTCTTTTTTGACAAATCATTAATTACGCATACGTCTTTTTTGACAGCTTCCTTCCACCATAATCAATCAGCTGTTTGATACACTCTCATCTGCTACTCAGTGTTACTCCACTACCTGAGAGACTTTTAGAGAGCTCAGTCACGCCGCTCAGACCTGAGTCATGCAGCAGCAGAGGTAGAATGAACCTGAAGGTCTCACAGTCCAGATAATACACCACTTGGCAATGTATCTCTCAAAGAGGGCAGATTAGGCCCTGCTGAGGATATGCATTTGGTGTGTGTGTGTGTGTGTGTGTGTGTGTGCGTGCGTGCGTGGGGAAGTGTCATACACAGTCAGCTGCTATGCATCACATACTGGCCAGACGACGCGTATGACACATGCTGCGGTAAAACTTGTATCTCCCTCGCACACGCTCAGTTGATGCATTCTCTGGCTCTTATCTGAGGCGGGCAGCCGGGCCTGTCAGCGGAGGAGCAGCCGGTCCCCGCAATACATCACACGCTAAGCCCTCACACAGGAGTGACCTCTCCATAAAGAGGAGAGATAAAACACGACAAAGTTTGAAAGGCGTGTCGATGGGACAGCTGTTTGACTCGCACCAAGTTATTCGAGAGCTCCAGCTAACTACAGCCGGGATGAGGACATCAGGCAGGAAGCAGCATGAACACGCCATCTTTGTGTGATCTACACAATTATTCAAACTGTAAGCAGCAAATTTCAATCCTGACAATGCCACATGGAGGTGACCTGCAATTGCTGGAGTGTCCTTCCCTCTTGACTTCTGAAGTCATCAATGGCTAGAAAAAGTTGAGGTGGCTGAGCGTGCTCTTCAGATTTTGCCCTCCCTTAAAACGTACATCAGTGCTGCTAAAGCAAAAAAAGTCACAGAACCATGCACAAAGTCTTTCAAGAAAGCTGAAATGATTGTGCACGATGACCTCTTCCCAGCAAAACTCAACTTCTTTGTAATGGTGGCCAGGGAAATCACACCATTTTTCAAGCTTTACCAAACAGATAAACCCATGCTGCCATTCATGTGCAATGATCTCACAACTCTACTGAAAAGTCTAATGGAGAAGTTTGTCAAGTCCAATGTGATGATGAATGCAACTAACACTGTAAAGCTTCTGAGAGTGGAGTATTAGGACAAAGACAACCACATGGATGTGACCAAACTGAACGTTGGATTCTCAACAGAGCAAGCCTTGGAGGAACATGTGAAGAACTCGGTGCTGGATCCAAGGGTACTCCTCAATGACTTCAGTGTCCAAAAACTAATCACCATTCTTCGATTTCTTCTAGAAACTGGCCGCATTGAGGAAAAATGCTGTGATGAAACTCTCAGGGAGTTTGGCTGTTTCTTTGACCACCACCTGATGTCAACCTCAGATGCTTTCAGAAGGTTCAGTCCACAAAGTGAAAGGTTGGATGAGTTTTACCATGAATATTTATCCAACAAAGATAAATTTCGCCATCTGTGTGAGGTAGTAAAACTCTGCCTTCTCCTCTCGCATGGTCAAGCTTCTGTTGAGAGGGGTTTTTCCATCAACAAGGAGATGATGGTGGAGAACCTCAAAGAACATTCACTGATTGCCCAGCGGATCATCCATGATCATGTGCACTTTGTTGGGGGACTGCAAAACAATGGCTACACAAAGGAACTCCTACTTTCTGCGTCTGCTTCCAGGCAGAAGAACCACATGTAACTTGATGATGAAAGACGACAAAAGCAGGATCAACAGAAGCAACAGAAGAGAAAAACATTAATGGATGAGATATCAGAGATGAAGGTGAAAAAGAAGAGGATGGAAGAGGATGTGAAGACCACATGGATGTGACCAAACTGAACGTTGGATTCTCAACAGAGCGAGCCTTGAAGGAACATGTGAAGAGCTCTGGAAATGAGAGGCTGAGGCTTGAGTTCAGGCAGAACTGCAAGCTTTTTTGCTGAAGATGGTGTCTAAGCTTTGTGAAAAGGATCCAAGGGTACTCCTCAATGACAAAGAGTTCAGTGTCCAAAAACTAACCACCATTCTTCGATTTCTTGTAGAAACTGGCCGCATTGAGGAAAAATGCTGTGATGAAACTCTCACGGAGTTTGGCTGTTTCTTTGACCACCACCTGATGTTAACCTCAGATGCTTTCAGAAAGTTCAGTCCACGAAGTGAAAGGTTGGATGAGTTTTACCATGAATATTTATCCAACAAAGATAAATTTCGCCATCTGTGTGAGGTAGTAAAACTCTGCCTTCTCCTCTCGCATGGTCAAGCTTCTGTTGAGAGGGGTTTTTCCATCAACAAGGAGATGATGGTGGAGAACCTCAAAGAACATTCAATGATTGCCCAGAGGATCATCCATGATCATGTGCACTTTGTTGGGGGACTGCAAAACAATGGCTACACAAAGGAACTCCTACTTTCTGCGTCTGCTTCCAGGCAGAAGAACCACATGTAACTTGATGATGAAAGACGACAAAAGCAGGATCAACAGAAGCAACAGAAGAGAAAAACATTAATGGATGAGATATAAGAGACGAAGGTGAAAAAGAAGAGAATGTGAAGACCCTGGTGAAATCTGCTGATAGCAATGCAGAAAAAGCTGAATCAGAGGGCAAACTCTACCTCATTTCGAAGTCAAATGGACTTAAAAGAGCAGCAAAAGAAAAAGAGAAACATCACATCACATTTCCTCAGACATTTGGCTTGACTTGAAGTATTCGTGTCATACTTGTGTCACGTAGGGCTGTTTTTTTGTTTTTTTTCTTAGCAGTGAAGTCAACTTTTGTTATGTTAAGTTGATGTATTTCATCTGCATTTGTTGATCCACTGAAAAGTAATGTGATGGATGCATGTAGTGGAACATTTTGCCTTCCTTTTCAGTGTAACTTTACAATATTTGATTAAAGATGCATTTTTGTTAGTTTTCCCGACTGAATGGGATGGATCACATTTAGGTTAACTGGTTGATTCTTTTTTATTTGCAACAAACGACTGAGTTAATATGAAGTTTTATTAATAAAACAATGAAATTGCCATGGCATCAATTTCTTAACATTATGAAATTAACAACCGCTCACAGTACTTGAAAAGTTTGAAAATTCACCTTGAAGTTCCTTGAAAAGTACTTGAATTTCACCATGAAAAATCTGTATGAACTGTAATTTACAGTGTAGAGGGCAGTTTATAATATTTTAACTTTCCTAGAGGGTAGTTTATCATAGTTTAACCTCCCTAGAAGGCAATTTTTTGAGTTTTGGCTACCATTAGGGCATTTCAGCACAAGATTTGGCTCAAAAAAGGCCACTTTAGCGTGCATTTTTGCTCCTAACAGGCCACTTCAGTCCAAGTTTTGGATTCAAAGAAGGCATTTCTGCACTGGTTTTTCAACAATAGTGCCATGAGGAGATTAACCACTCTTCCTGCCCCACTCTGTCACACCACGGCCTCAAAGGTAACAATTTTTCAAAGTTTACAAAATAAATCTATTGAAAATATAAATGAAGCCTTTCAAAATAATATTTAGTACATTGTTAAATAGTATTAATATCATGCTCATAATTGTTACGATGAGGGGGTCTTTGAGAAAATACCCAACACAAAAGAGGTCCATGGTGTTCAAAAGTTTGAGAGTTTGTGTGTGCTGTGTGTGTGTGTTCAGTTCTCCAGTAAAACTTCAAGTGAAAAATCCTGAATCAAAGTTTTATTGGGAAACTGTTATCTTCTGCTAGGATAGTGTGAAACAAATGAGGAAATAAATCAGTCAATGAAAGATCATTACACCAAACAGAGGTCCCCAACAGTTCATGTTGTTTTATTGATGACATGTATTTTATACATTTATACAAAACAAATGTATCTATCTTCATTTTTCCCACTTGTAAATCTTGTATCTTTATTCTTTTTGTTGTTTGCGCGTTTTTTTTTTTTTTGTGTGTGTTTTTTTAATTATCAACCAAGGTCTATTGGTTAATAAATTGTGGGAGAAACCGGAACACCCGGAGAAAACCCAAAATGGGAAGGGGTGGGGTGTGTGTGTGTGTGTGTGTGTGTGTGTGTGTGTGTGTGTGTGTGTGTGAGGGGGGGGGGGGGGGGGTTAAGGGTTTAGTTTGAGGTGGTGGGTGAGGCAGAGTCAGTAGGAGGAGCCTGGGGAGTTGAGGACTCCGTCTGCTTCTTCTTCTTCCACCTCTTTGGTTTCCTTAACCCCAAAGCATGTCGAAGTCTCTTCCAGAACGATGGGTTTGAGTTGTTACCTGAGACTTCAGCCTCCCCTTCAGACTGAAGTCCCCCAACAGCTCCTGCTTCCGACAAGGAGTCCAGCTCTGTAATCTGCTCGGCTGGGTCTTCCTGATGTTTAGTGGCTGGTCCCTCACAGGTAGACTCCTCAGACTCCTTGGGCTCCTCCTGGACTTGGATGGTGGTGGTAGAAGTCTCAGGGGTTGGCTCCTCATCCTGGCACGGTTCAGCCTCAGCTTGCTCCTTCCAGCTGGTGGTTTCTGCTGGTCTTTCTCTCATCTCTCTCTCCTCCATGAGCTCTTTGTTGATGGTGATTTGGAGGCTGAGTTGAGTTCTCAGTTCCTCAATCATTGTGAAATCGCTCAGTCTGGCAGTGCTGGGCTCCTCTGACAGCCTCTGGTTAAGGGCGTCCTTTTCAGCCGTCAGGTTGTCCATGGCTTGTTGGTATTCCTGGACTCTCCTTTCCTTGGACTCGATGACCTCTGCCTGCTGTCGGATAAGGTTCACTGCTTTTTCATACCTTTCCGTGAGCTTGTTGTGTGAAACTTTGAGGCTGTCGTTTTCCTTTTGGAGAAGCTGGTTCTTCTCCTCCTCACGCTGGAGCTCCTCCTGGCTGGAGTTACACTTTGTTGTCATGTCCTGGTTCTCCTCCTCAGTGAGCTTCTTGATGGCGAGTTGAAGTTTCAGCTCCTCCAGCTCTTTCAGTAGCTCCTGCTCCCTATCAAAGCCTGCTTGCTGGAGGATGTTATATTTCATTGTCATCTCATGACGGAGAGTGTCTTTCTCAGCCATGAGTTCTGAGATGACTCTCTGGTCCTGCAGCAGCCTGTCTTGGTGAGACTGTCTCTCCTTGTCCAGCTCGTTGGAGAAGAAATCAGCCTGCTGTCTGAGGGCGGGGACCTCAGTGTCATACATTGATCTGCTGTTTTGGTATGACATTTTGGCACCGTCCAGCTCCTCTTGGAGAGCTCGGCACTTCTCTTTCTCTTGGCGCAGCTCTTCCTCTAGCCTCTTCTGGTTGATCATGTGAGCCACCTGCAGCTCTTCGTAATCCTCCTGAAGATTCCTTCTATTGTTGTGCCTGCTCCTCGTCCTTACCAGCTGGGTGATCCTCTCATTGCTCAGCCTTCCTTCTTCGTCGTAGAAGTTGAGCTTGTCCAGTTCTTCCCGCTGCACTTTGCTCCTCTGGATGTAAACATCTTTGAGCTTTTTCTCCTTCTCGTACTTTTGCTCTGCCGCCCTGCAGCAAAGTTGCAGCCGTTCATTTTCTGCACGGAGTGATTGCAGCTCCTGCATCATGCGGCTACCCCTCTGATCTTGAGGTGTGCTCTCTTCACTCATGACTTGCTCTTGTTGCATCTTGTAGAAAATTTGGACTCAGTGTTTAAGTCCTCCAGATCTCTCCAGCTACAGATTTGTAATGAAATGACCACACAGCTGCTGCTCTGCTTACTGAGGTGTGAAGGCACTGTGATGCGTAAGTGTTCTATTGTCCCCTCATCTTCATTCCGATGGTTCCGTTTGAAAATAAACATTTTTTTTTTTAGAATAGAATAGAACTTTATTTGTCATTGCAACAAGTGAAAGAAAATTGCAAAAATTGCAATAGTTTTGATCTTGAAAGTAACCTTTTCTTACCAAGTCAAAAATAAACAATCATCAATTGATTGCACAAATGTTTTCAATGCAAATTTTACATAAACAGGTTGATCCTTAACTTGTGTTCCACTCTAAAGGTGCAGTAAGTAGAAGTTTGCAGCAAAGACCAAAACACTGCTGCAACATGAGCCTGGCCACCAGTCCTGAAATCTACCTGGAGGAGAGTTTATGATATTGTAACCACCCTAAAGGGCAATTTATGAAATTTTAACCTCCCTAGAGGGCAGTTTATCATATTTAAACCTCCCTAGAGGACAGTTTATCATATTTAAACCTCCCTAGAGGACAGTTTATCATTTTTTAACCTCCCTGGAGCACAGTTTAAGAAATGTTTAACCTCCCTAGAGGGCAGTTTATTGAGTTTTGCATACAATGAGGGCATTTCAGCACATGATTTGGCTATTTGTTGCTGACACCAAAATTTTATCTTGGATTGTACTATTATTAGATTGAGTGAGTTTTTGTCATGGGATATGGGATGTAGTTTTTCGTAATTTTATTCTTTATTTATATTTTAGAAGTACTTTTAGTGTTGTCATTTCTTTCTTTTTTTCCTGTAATTATGAGTAATTGAGAATGTAAATTGTGTATGTTGTATGTTTTGTCTGGACCCTAGGAAGACTAGCTGTCGTCTTGGCGTCAGCTAATGGGGATCCTTTATAATAAATAAATAAACCACTGAGGTAACATTTCCTCTAAGTTTACAAAATGAATTACTTAAAACAAATAAATGTAGCCTTCCAAAATAAAAATATAGTACATTATTAAATAGTATTAATATTATGCTCATAATGTTAGGATACTGAGGGGGTCCTTGGGACTTGGGCCATCTCATGTCCAGTGTTCAACCTTTTGTCACCAACCTTGGCGTCACCGTGGACAGTCAACTTGAACTCAACAGATTAGTTCAGTCATTAAATCAGTTTTTTATCAACTTCATCTTTTATCAAAAGTTTAGCCATTTTTATTCCTATAGCTTTTTAAGCAAGTATACGCTGTTATTTCTTCACGCCTGACTGTGATGCACTTGATACCATCTGGTGTAATGCACATTCATGATTACAGTTAGTCCAGAACTCTGCTTGACTTTGAACAGGAACCAAAATCGTGAACATGTTACCCCAATTCTTGCATCTTTGCACCTACCTCCTGTTAATTTTACAATTGATTTGAATATTTCATTGTTTGTTTTTGAAGCATTCAATGGACTGTCCCCACAGAACATTTGGGACCTCACTGAAATTTATGCACCAGCATCAGCGCCCTGAGGTCCAAGGGCCAGCTCCAGCTGTCAGCTGGACTGACTTAAAACCAGGGGGGGGACCTGGCTTTTTCTGTAGTCAGCCCTAATCTGGAAGACTCTTCTCTCCCATATCTGAACAGCCCCCACAGTGGAGTGTTTTAAGTCTCTCCTTAAGACCAACTTTTATTCTTTAGCTTTTACACTGCATGAGCTGTGTGGTCCCCTGTGTCTTTAATTTGACTTACTTCTATTGTTTTTAGTATTCATATTAATTGATTTTAGCTACTATTTCCTGACTTAGTATTTTTTTTTTGTGTTTTTGTTTTTTGTTTTTATAATTTTTGTTAGTTTTTTGTCTAAATGATGTTTTGTGCACATTCAGTTTATGAAATGTGCTATATGAATAAAGTGGATTGGGCAGGATTGGACAGGGTTGGGGTGCTGCTGTCTGAGTGTGAGGAGACGTGCTGAACCATTAGTATAAAGTAAGAGGAACACAGACTGGTGATGTGTGAGGGCAGGATTATGGTTTTAATGATCTGTATAACTAAAAATGTTTCTATGCATACAGGGTTGCAAGCACAGAGCAGCTTTACCACCTGCCCCTGTGCATGCGGGCCTGGTATCTAAATTAGTTTTGGCTCTGGCCACTCCTCTGGCTCTCCATTAAAGAGCAGAAGATTAGACACGGAGATCCGTCTCGTCTTATTCCCAAAATGTTTCAGATTAGGCTCAGAGGTGTAAATGACATTCTGTAACCTGAAGAAGCCCTGTGGTCCTTAGCTTACCTGTGCTGGCTCCGCTCACTGACAGCTGCTGGACTGAGCCTGGCAGTTTATCCAGCAGCCTGAGAGAGGAGGAAGAGGAGATAAATCAGTGATCAAAAGCAGATAGGCTCTCTGTGAAAGAAGGTTCAGGGTGAAAATATGCAGAGGGAGAAAAAGCAGACAAGACACACAGCTGATCAACATTTCTGGACTACTTGAGGAATTCACATTTTGCACATCTTACAAAGGTTCTAAATAGAGGTAGACCGATATATCGGCCGGCCGATATATGGGGACGATATTTGGACATTTGTCTCTATCGGCCATCGGCTGTATTTTCTTATAAAAAGCCGATTTTTGATCCGTTGTATAAAATGACGCAATTTTTGATCAGGCACAAAAAAGATGAGCACCTCAAACTTGTGGAACCACTTGGATACATTACATACTTTTGTTCAAATTATATTAATAAGTTTAAATTTCTTTTTTGACCCTTTAAGAAGAGTGTGAATGTTTACTACTGCTTGTTACATTGTGTGTTTACTCAGACAAAATATTTCATTGTTTTGAAAGCTGAATAAATGTTCAGAGGACTGGACACGACTTAATAGAATAGATTTCTTTTAGTTGCTCAGAAATTGCTGCGTTTCACAAAAATGTGATAAATATATATTTATTTAACAATCGGCCTGAATATCAAATTGGAATAATCCGCTATGCATATCGGCATCGGCTGCCCAAATTTGGAAAGCATCGGCATCGGCATCGGCCCCCAAAAAAAACATATCGGTCGACCTCTAGTTCTAAATAGAGTTTCAAAATGCAAAAAGAAGAAATGAGAGTAAGTCAGGAAAGAATTGAGCAAGCAATTTATTGCAAAAAACAAGTGAAGTGAAATGTTTTTTTGATCAGCTCATAAGTTTAAGACCACAGTTGTCAGGTATTCACTCTGTCATGACCCTCTGATGGCAAAGGCAAAAAAGCTTCCTCTCTTTGAAAGTGGTCGGATTGTTGAGCTGCATCAGCAAGGCCTCTCACAACACGCCAACGCTGCTGACGTTGGATGCAGAAAGACAGCCATTTTTAATTTCTTTACAAATCCTGAGGGTTGTGGAGCAAAAAAAGTCCAGAGGTAGACCCAAAAACATTTCACCAGCACTGAGCCGGAGGATCTGATTGGCTGTCTGTCAAGACTTGGGATGACCCTCGACCCAAATTAAGGCCGAGTGCAGCCCAATAAACATCGGACGCCATCTGAGAGAGAAGAGCTTTAAGAAAAAAACACGTCTAAGGCCTCGTCTCCTTCAACGCCACAAACTCACCGTTTAGACTTTTCCAGAGAGCAGCAAACATGTGACACTGAAAGGTGAAGAAAGTTTGATTCTCTGAGGAGAAAAAAATGAACCTTGACGTCCTAATAGCTTCAACGTTTCTGACATGACGAGGAGATCCCACTGGAGATGTTTTCACGGCAGCACAGTGGAAGGGGCGCCATCATGATCTGGGGCTTTTTCCTTCAATGGAACGATGGAGCTTCAGGTTGGTCAGGGGCGTCATATGGCGGCTGGCTCTGTGGAGATGTTGCAGGGGGCCTCCTTCATGACTGAGGGCCCTGGTCTGTGTGGTAATGACTGGGTTTTTCAACAGGACAAAGCTGCAGGTCACAATAGGCGCCTGGCAAAGGACTTCTTCCAGAGGAATAAGCTCACTCTTCAGACTATCCTGATGTTCCCCTGATCTAAATCACTCTGAGAACATTTGGGGATGGATGGAGAGGGACGTGTACAGAAATGGACGTCAGGTCCAGACAGAGGATGATCCTCCATGAAGACATCTTCACCACCAGGAGCAACGTTTCCACAGCCTCCTGGAAACACTGGCATCAAGCACGACTCATCACTAAGTTGTTGTTTATTTTTACACTTTAACACTTTTTAAGGGATTTCCTCTTTTTTTTGAGCTGTGGTCTTAAACTTTTGATCAGCTGATGAACAGAATATTTCACTTCATTTATTTATTTAGCTATTTAAATTTGTCTCTCTCCAATTTTTCCTTTTACGTTTAAAGAGTGTGGTCTTATACACCAGTGTAGGGATTATACCAGTATTGAATAGCTGAGTGAGGTATTAAATTATGATTTTTTATTCTATCCAGCAGATGGCGCCCTATTCTAGCTGAAGCTTCATCATGGTGATGCGCTGCCATGACAGTTGGTGTTGCCGCTACCTTCATAGTCATGTTACTGTGCCTAGCTAGCGCTGTAAAAAGTTGATTATTATGTTGAAAATAAATACAGGTAAAACTATAAAGAGCTACACAGCAGCACAGAAACTGCACATTGCGGATTTCGCTGCATTGGAAATTATCACACAAGGAGGCTTTCACTGTAAATATGAAAACTACACATCTTGGTCTTCTTTTCTTATAACATAATAAAATGGAACCTTTTCCCTCCGAAGAGCTCCAAAAACTGACACAGTCTTATGTAGAGGTGCGATTTATGTTCTGAATTTTCTGGTACATGCTGTTGGGACATGCCGTAAAAGCTCTGTAGCTTTTTTCTTTCAGCCAAAATAAAAGCACATTAGAACTCTCAGCTGCCACTCTCAGTGACAGACTGCATGAATAATGAAAAATGTGAAATGGTACCTGGCCTTGGCTTCTTGGACCTGCACTGGGTTCTTGAGAACGTTGTCCCATGGCAGACTTCCACACAACCAGTGAAGAAGACAGAAGCCGAGAATCTGGAGATCACCACGCCGGGATGGAGCTACAAAGACAGAAAGATGGCGTGGATGAATAAAAATCAGACATGCTTTTACCAAATGTTTTTCTAATCAGGACAAAAAGTCTGACCTGATTTGTTAAAATGTTGGAAAGGTAAAAAAGTTTTACTACTTTCACAAAGGCACTTTTAAACTACGCTGTCAGAGCTGGACATGAGTGCACAGCGGGAAGCTGGAGCAGGTTTTTGAAGTACAACTGCATGAATAAACTTCTCTACAGCACAGATAAACCTCTGACACTGTCACTTGTATGTGGAAAACTTTTTAAAATGATTCAAAAGGATCGGTAACTTTCAAATTTAAAACACTAAAACTACCTTCTCTTATTTTTGGGGATTGGTAGCTCCCATGGTCTTGACATTGCTATCAAATAATAGGTCAGAAAAAACATTTAATTACTTTTTCACAGTCAAATCTAAACATTGGCTTCTTAAAAACTATTTCATGTTAAATCGGACATATCATGCTTGTTTCTCCTTTTCACTATGCCAGACTACGATGCCTGTAAAGCATTTCTGCCCTCAATACAAGTAATTTTGTTCCGTCATTGCCCCACAATAGCGTTCTCAATATCCTCATTTTAGGCCATTCTGAAGATCTCGTTGAAACGCTCCGTTTCGAGAATGACCTCCAGTAACCTCGCAACATCACAGCCCTTTGTGCTCTGATTGGTCAGTTCTATCAGAGGGGCGGAGGGGGTAGAGCCAGGGGGTGGTTTTTGCAGCATGGCAGTATTTACAAAATCGCCACATTGAATGGGGCAAACCGAGCGAGTTTGCTGTTTGCCAAAACTTCACCGTAAGGCATTGAAAGCACTAATAAAATGGCAGAGTATAGGATACGTCGTTTTGTATTGGACCCCGAGTCAGACCCGGACGGTTCTGCAGCTCAGGAGGAAGAAAATCCACCTTGATCATCCAGATCATCTCAGGACACTTCAGTGTGGTGAGTCAAACCGGTACTGTAACATGTATAGTTTATACGTGGAAATATAGGCAGACTTCACCAATAAACTATTTCTATAACAGGGCTCCATCCTGCTCCTTCACTTTTCTCTGTCTGTTTTATCCATCATGCTGAAAGTGTAGTCTAAAGATCGCCTCTACCGTCAGTTCGTCACTATGTTATTACCACAGCATTATTGTGGTCCAGGTTCACAGTGCATGTCAGAACAAGCATGCAAATATCACAGTCTCACAAGTATTACGACGTCTGCTTAAACTCCAGTGTTTTAACTGCTAATTCACCATGTAAAGCCGAGCTGCTCAGCAGAGCAGAGTCCCTGCATCCAGCACTCAGTCAGTCGGCTCTTGGTGGGTTTATCCCTCGGTGGCAGTTGTGTGACTAACTGACATCACAGAGGAGGAGCTGCTTTATCAGATTACTCCAATAAAAAGAAAGGATCCTCATGTCATCACGAAGGTCGAAATCTCGCGGCCAAATGGCAATGACCTATTTTCAGAGGCATCAAATCTCGTTCTAGGATATCAGAAAAAATACAATATCTCTTTTTTTTTTTTAATTCTGGGGGTGAAAGGTCTTGTTTTCAAATTTATTATATTACATGTAAGTATTAAATCAGGGATCAGCATGATATGTCCCCTTTAAAGAATTCCTAAACATAAATATAAAGTACCAATGCTAGATGTTCAGACTACACGTGTGCATATTTTTAAACCTCTACAAATGTATATGTTGTAGGAATCCCTGAATCTCTCTGTAAACTGATCAAGCGCTTAAAAAATGTCACTAGATCTTCAAGGGACTTGCTGAAATGATGAGTTCATCACATAAGGATCACTTGACTGATTTGTGACATCTTAGAGGGGCGGGCCTCAATCACCAAGGGTTGGCAAAAAGATTTGTTAACAGCTGTGCAAACCTGTATCAGGTGTACAGCTTTGGTAAGCATTGCGATAAAAAACACTTTGGGGGTGTCATGAGACGTTACACAACATAAAATGGACGAGAAATGCATCAGAGGTTGCATTTGTTGCCAGCATGACTTCCCAGGTTCAAAGTTTCCTCCAAGCACTAGCGCTGTGTTTGCATCTCATTGGGAGAGTGTTTGATTGCAGGGTCTACCTTAATGTGCGGGGTCTATCAATACTTGTCGACCAAGTCAATCCAGAGGGGTCGAGCCGGGGGACTTTTAGAGGCTCAATACTGTAACGGTCGCCACACGTCTCCGGAGAAATTACCTATTGAGCGGCTCCATCAGAGAGGAGAAATCTCCCTGAGCTGCGGCACGCATTGATCCTGCCTTGCCAACATGCCGGTCTAAAGAGGATGCATGGTCACTGCCACACAGGACCAGATTACATGGAATGAAGAGGCTGTAATCTGATTACAGGTCGACACAGTTTGAGTCCATGAAGTAAAAGCAACAAAACAGAGAAGAGACTCCAAGATATTTGAAAGAAACATATAACTGGTGTCAGAGAGCGGGGAGAGAGGATGGTTTGAATGGGAGGGACATTCAGAATGGATGATGACAAAGTATAAGATGGGTACGACTGTTCTTCTTCACGATGGTGATGTAAAACTTTGTTCCCGTACGGTATGCATTTCCGTTGTGACACTTTGCTTTGCGTCTTTCCCTGTTCCTTACACCCTACATTAAGCAAGTGGGCTGCTTTAGAAAGTGTAGAAGCCGGTGTAAACACACGGTCAGCTGTCGACATTCTACAAACACACAGTCGTCGTCTTTCACGCTCCATCTCTGCAGTTCTGATAATGAATGGAAGATTTATTCGCCCTTGTGGGAGTGAAGTATGGGTCCACTCAGCATTGCTATGTGCCGTCTTATTGTTGTTAATAATTACACAACTCTTCATTGCTACTGAGAGCCTGTTAGAGGAGAATAAAGATGAAAAATAATGTGATGCTAACACAGGAAAAAGTGTTGCATCTCCCAGAGCAGCGTAATAGATTAACAATTAAAAAGATCAACAACTACATTAAGCACTGCTGCCCTCTGAGTGTGCTCTGGGCACCTTATCTCAGCTCATGATAGTGTTTTGTGTGCCTGCTCTTCTGTGTTTAATGTGTTTTGCCCTCATATGCAGAGAGACAAAGACAGCAGAGAGATATGCATGTGTGCACACACACACACACACACTTAAACAGCTCACATCAGGAGGTTCCTAGAAAAACACACACACTCACACACATACAAACAGGCACACTGCGCACATGTTCTCTACATGCTTTAGACAAGGAGGTGAGGCAGCGGCGGTGTTGTTGTTAATTATCTCCTATTGTTATTCAGATTCCCTAAAGCATGCTGCTGTGTCACACTCTTAACCCTTGTGCTTCACAGTCTTGTCGTTCGGAGACGGTCTTCTGTCTGCCGGACGCCCACCGAATGCTGGTAATTACACCGTTTAGCTCGGGGTTCAAAGGCCTGCCAGGCGGCAGCTGCATTCACCAAACCTCACCATGGCAACCCGTCAACATCTTTGTAGGGATTGGTGCCATCAGGTCAGCGGAGGGCAGATGAGGGTCTCGTCCTCTGTCATACCCTCCATGCACGGCAGAAAATACACGTCTCTGTTTTCATGCTCACGTTTAAAGCCTCGTTAAGTTTCCTCAAAACAGTAAAATGCACCTCTGATATCAAAGTTTAGAGTCATAATAATCCATTGTATGAGTGAAAACTTGGCCTCACATTATTAG
Organism: Halichoeres trimaculatus; assembly: GCF_033239565.1. NCBI lineage: Eukaryota > Metazoa > Chordata > Actinopteri > Labriformes > Labridae > Halichoeres > Halichoeres trimaculatus. The sequence continues at coordinate 3,453,239 of NW_027437186.1, forward strand.
AGATCCAGGTTTCAGGCACTGACACGGCCTAGTTGTTAGATATTCAACTGCCAAGTCACCCTCCAGTCCATCAATCAATCAACATTAATTTGTAGAGCTCTTTACAACACACGAGGTGACCAAAGTGCTTTCCTTTACAATCAACAACATCAGGACACAACAATTCAAATTCAATATGATAACAACAACAAAAAAAATTATAATGGCAAAAATAACTTACCCCATTACTGTCTGATAAAAGCCAGTCTGAACCCCAGTTTTTAGTCCTTGCTCTGGGGACTTTCAGGACCGTTAGGCCCTTGTGGGGTTCTAAACACAAACTAAATCAGTCAGATGGGGAGGGGCAAGGCCACTAAGAGCTTTAGAAACAAAAAGAAGCATTTTAAAATCAATTCTAAAAGAAACAGGAAGCCAGTGAAGGGAAAACAAAATGGGGTGTTATGTTCACGAAGAGTATCAGTTAGAAAGTGCGCAGTGGCATTTTGAACCACCTGAAGACGGCTGAGTGACGACTTAGGGACAAAGACATATAATGCATTACAATAGGAATGCACCGATCCAACTTTTGTGGTTCCGATACCTGGGCTTCTGTGATAACTGATACTGATCCAATACCAGTGTTAAATAATAACCTGCATGCCCTACTGTGGGATAAGACTGGTAATGCTTTGGGTAAAAAGGCAAAAAAATGAATATAGGGAATTACTGAAGTTCATATTCATTTTAACTATGAGATATTTAAGTGTTTACCTTTAAAACAAATCTCCAGAATGTACACAAGTTCTTTTCAACTTTTATACCCTGTAGACTGGTAATGCAGCAAAAAAACAAAGCAAGTGCATCAGAGGTAACATTTCCAATCAAGTAGCAAAGAGCGCTGGTTAAAAAAATAAAAAATAAAAAAAAGGCAGAGAGCTGTTTGCCTGGATCAGCAACATGGATCTCCATAGTTATGGATATGTTAGTGCACTCCATGTAGGGGTTCTGAATTGTAAATCCATCCAGAAGCCTCTCCCTGATTTCAGACCTCCATCCAGTCTTTAACACAAAAAACTGAAAGACAAGCCTCGAAAGAAAAGCTCGATCAGAAACAGTTGCATTTCCTGTGAAAAACACACCTTCAGGCTTGGAAGGCATCGCACATTGCTAAGCCTATTCAGCATTACGAGTCAGCACAGTGCAGCCAGTCATACAGTGTCCATGAGTGATCAAAGACAGAAATAAAAGTGAAAGTGGGAGCCCTGTCATCTAGAAACTCTCCATAACGAACAGTCACTTCATGGCCAAGCTATAACAGTCATATCTTATTATTTACAGCATCAAATTCATGAGTCCTCTCTGGACGTGCAGCTGGAGAGTTGTGGATTGTCTGTCACTTTAGGATCACAAACTTTTAACTTTTAACCCTCACTGCTGTTGCTGTCGCTGTTGTCGATGCTGTGTTTGCACTGTACTCAGCTGGCTGCTCTGGAGCCGGCCGTTTCAACGGCTGGAGATTCAGTGGGTGCAGAGGAGACAAAAACTAGGAGAGAAGAGAGCTGGTGGAAGACAGCGGGAGTTTTGACACTTGAGACCTGCTGGCTAAAGTTCATCCTGTCAAAACAAATCCTGCAGCCAAAAAACAAACAGCTGAAAAACTGCTTTGTGATAATGTCAGAGCTTAGTTTTAAAGTGATACTCCGGGATGGAACAAGTTGGGTCCTATCACAAGGTTTATGGCAGAAATTACCCCTACAGCAGTGTTTTTGTGCAGCAGAAGCCCAGGGCGCACGCACCAAACACCCTCTCCCTGCTCCTCTGCCGGTTTCCTCTGCACTCAGACGGGGCCAATTTTTATTTGACCAAAAACACAAATAAACAGACTCCCACCAAAAAAATCTGATACGGGTCTGCATTCACGCTTTATTTTGAGAATTTTCAGCGTGTTGCTTTCACACAAAAACACCGCTAAATAAGGCTGTAGTTCTCATCGTGTCGTAAAACGGTGCTACCTCCGCTACAGAGCCACAGCTGGCTCGAGGCGCTCGCCGCTTAGTGTATCAGTCTGCGCGCGGTGTGCCAGATATAAACAAACGCAGGTAGTCTGCCAGGACGAAGAGACATGAACTCTTCTATCTATCGCTAGTACCTATTACGGCGGGTGATTGGCAATTGACAATAAAGCGGGGTAACTGCATCAGGTCTGTCCACAGATGCTTAAGTGAGTTTTGAATCAGGATAAATGTTTGTTTGATTCTAACTGTGTAAATTAATCCAGAAGCTCAGAGACTTTTGAATTTCAGGTGCTTCAAAATGACAACATGCAGATCTTTCTTCTGCAGGAGGTGTGCTCTGTTGGTTGAAGAACAGACGGCTTTATGCTCAGAAGAATGATTTATCTGGTTTTTCAGAGTTTTTTGTTTTGTACAAGGTTTTTTTTTTCTGTAAAATAATGAAAAGGTGTGTTCTCTCTGTCTCTCCCTTTCCCATTCTTGATTATTTTAAAATTGACTTTCATCTCATGGATATTGCTGACAGGGACATTTTCTGCCCCTCTTTTACTCATCGATCGTCTTGATAGAAACACTACCATGGGGATTAGGCAGTCTGAGCCATGCTAACTCACAATATCGAACAGGAGGAGAGTGGAGTTGGCCTGCGTGGAGCTCATAGAGGTTATCTGTGGCTGGGGCCGCACTCTAACCAAACATCAAAGCTCTTAATTAATGGGGGATGAATACACGATGCAGGTTATGACTTCAGCTAATTAGGGAATTGTTAAACAGAGACGGTACCGGAGAATTCAGCAGGGGCTGCGGATAGAGAATCGATGGTCAATGAAGAGAGGGAGCATGTAGGCAATTTGCCAGTTAATGTGTTCCCAATATCAGCCGAGGGAGGCCGAGGGTGGCGGGGCAGAGAGACTACTTTACATGTATTGACTAAACAAGACTGCAAACTAAAAGCACACAGCTTTCTGCATGGTAGAAAAATGTACCGTAAAGATGCACTCATTTGAATACCTGTCATCTTTCCAATTTATCAAGAAGGAAAATCAGAGAGAGTAGAAAAGTGTCGTCTGAGGGAAACCAGGAGGCAGCTGGGTTTATGAAGCTAAAATACTTCATCTATTTAAGTGAATTTTAATCAACCAGTGATGAAGAGCTGAAGGGCTTACCCAGGCCTTTGTGGGCGTCCAGGCTGGTGTATTCGATGGTTCCGTTGTGGCCCTTCTTGGGGTTTTCCTTGTATTCTTTGTGGTCTCCATCAGGACAGTATCTATAGGACAGCCCGTAGTCTGCTAGGTAAACCTAAAGCGCACAACAAGAAACACCCAAGTCAGAACAATTCTTCAGAAAGGCTGAATTTATCCCATCATCTTTGCAACATTATCCTGATAGTTGAAGTTTGTTGGCTGCAGAATAGAGCACACCTCACCTGTTCAGGGTCCCTGTAACCAAGCATGAGGTTGGCAGCTTTAATGTCTGCATGGACGTACTCGTGTTCATGAATGTACTCCAGAACAGACACCTGGTGCAACCAAAAACAGAGCGCATACAAGTGGAGTGTGAAAGCAGCAGTGATAACACACCGCCAGAAGTGTGTATTCAAAGAGGTTAGTATCTGTTAGAGCGATCTCTGAAAGGGCTGCTTTGAAAAACAACCATGAGCACAAAAACCAGTGTGGCCTTTAGATTCTGTGAGGGTGATCTCACCAGTCCTTGGCCCAGCTGCAGCACAGTGGCCTTCTTCAGCCGGCCGCCGTTCTTCTCACACATTTTCTGGAGGTCGCTGCCCAGCCTGTCCATGACCATAAAGCGATACCTGTGTGGGGGAAAAGCACTTCTAAATCACATCCTGTTTCCCAACTTTGAATATGTATTTTGTGCTGGAAAAAAATCCGTGAACTGGTCCTTCAGTTTAAAGAATTCCAGCTTTTCTGGATAACTTGCAACAAATAAAGACTTTTTGTAACTAAAAGTCAACGATTTAACACTGCAATGACTTGTGTTTAATTTGATGTTGAAAACGTTTTTTTGTTGGAAACTGACAGTAGCAGAAAGCATATCCTGCAGGCTTTAAAAGAACACTTACATCTGTAGGCTGATCCACACTGTGTCCCCATGACAGTGATGCATATTGAGTTTCATTTGGAAGATTAATTTAAATAAAAAACACATCAGATTTGAAAAAATCATTCCAACTAGATCTGAGCATCATTACCTGAGGGTATCATTTTCTGCAAGGCCTGATCCCCAGTACGTCGGAATCCCTAAGAAGTCCAGTCTCCTGCTTTTCTTCCACTCTTCCACTGATACAAAGAAATAAATAATGAGTGCGCACATCTTCATTTTGGAACTCTTAAACTGAGTGTCTGAATAGTCAGAGGGTAAAAGTCAAACCGCCAACTACGTGAAAACTTTAAGGCGCTGTGACTATCTGTTCTGGAATAATTGCAGTGACACCTGCAGCTAGAATCTGTAGTTCTTTTGGGATGAAGACTCCGTTTCCCATGAGCACCATCACTCTCTATCATAAAGAGGTGACTTTAATCAAGGAGTGTATTTGTTTTGGAGAGAAGATCTTTTTAACTCTACTTTTCTTTGTTCAAGACAACTTTTCCCAGGATGCAAAGCAACAAGGTAATGTACTTATTTGTAGTGACGTGGAGCCATTGTTTGAAACATGTCAACAATCATACTTTGCAAACTCAGTTTGTAGTTTTGTGTCTAGAGCATAGACTGTATAAAACATGGATGTAGTCTCGCCGACGCCACCCGTCTGTTTCTGAAACGTAAAATGAAGCACATTGGCTATAGCAGCCATATTGGTAGTGGCAAGGGCTTCGCCTACAGCCACAGGGCGCCAGCCGTCTCATGACCCTCAGCTGTGCCTCTTATTGGGGGAGCTCGCAATCTTAATATCCTCTGAACGGCCCCGTTAGAAAAAAAATTCACCCCCCGTACAGTGGGTGCCGGTAGTAAAATTTGCGACACAGACAGGAGACGTCAAATAGGTTAATTTCTGCTTTGAAAACAGCTTTTTTTGGCTTGTTGTGTATGTGACTTCCGCTACTTCCGGAGCCAGCCTCAAGGAAACACTCGAGAAACAGCAGATTTTAGCACTTCCGCATCGTCTCATATTCTGAGACCAGAGGTTGCCGCTTGTTCCAGAGCAGTCTATCTGTTTAATGTTCCACACAGCCCGGTGCTCTGAGATGTGACCCTGTTTTAGCCCGTGCTCTATCACTCTTAGCTTTCTAACTCGACTTTCTGTCACATAGTCCAGCTCCAGTGTTCACCATTACTACAAAAAACATCGCAGAAATCATTTTCAACAGAGAAAGGGACAGAACTAATTTCTAACTGCTAAGTGAGATGGTAGTGTAGTGTTGTCAAAGGGCCTTTAGGTCTTAGTGCCATAGATGGAGTCATGTCCTTTCAGGAAAATCTGACCTGACCCCAGGAATTACTGAGAAGCATTCAGAAATAACCACTTAGGCACTGATAATTTCATTTCAAATATAACAGTGAGACTATTTCAAGTTTACTTATGAAGTCATCTCAAGACCTCTAAGGCTCAAAGGCTCAAAGGTTAAACTGAAGTTTAATCTTGAAGTCAAGTGCAGATCTTTGTACTTATTTTGTTATTATGTAAATATGTAAACAGAAATATTTTTCTACTTTTCTATATTACTTCAAATTTCTAATTTCATATTCCTGTTATCACTTTTATTCTATTTTTGTTGTTATTGCATTTATTGGTCTTTTTCTGTGAGCTGCTGTGGCAAAAATTTTTCCCCCATGGGGATCAATAAAAGAATATTCTATTCTATTCTATTCTATTCTATTCTATTCTATTCTATTCTAAAACTTTTGATGAGTGATGGATCTGTAACCTTGAACTACCCCTGTGTGTAACTCCTTTTCAAAGACTTTTCAGAACAAAAGCCCCAAAACCAGAAAAAAAAAAGAGGCTAAATGTTGTTCCAGAACTTCAATCGTCCTTGTAAGTGTATTAAAGCATGTATGTAAATATCCATCTTACAGTGCTGAGGATGAAAACACAAAACACACACACAGACACAGACACACACACAGACTCCAGACAAAGCAGTAGGCCTGGCTCAGGGCTTTATGGCGGCTGGCCTGACTGGCGCTCAACCAGGCTGGCAGGTGGTCAGGGGCTCAGCGGAGGCCCGGCCATCATTACGTGTGAGTGGCTTCCTCTCCAAACGAAGGCGTTGGAGAGCTCAGACAAGCTCGGAGAGGGGGGCTAACTGCCACCGAGGTGCATGTTTGCTTTGGCTTATTATTAATTACAGTGCGGCAGGCGGCTAAGCCTCTGTGTCTGCGGCCACTTCATCAGTCAAACACACTCGTGCTCCAGCGAGCTGCCGTGGCGCTGGACGGGTGGTGCTACTCACTGCTCTCTGGTTTGGCTGCCCTCTGGTAGAACTTGAGCTCCGAGAACAGGGGGCCATTCTCCTGGTACTCCTGCACATACAAACATTCATTGTAAAAAAAAAAAAAACTTTATTATCCCGGGTTAAAGAGGCAGCTGACTCCACAGAAACCTGTCTGTTTAAATAATTAAGAAGCATCCTAAAAGTTAAACTCCTGCTATCTCTTTTTCAAAGCTTTACACCTTTTCCTCTCAACATGGTGAGATGGACCTGAAGTGCTGTCATGGCCATATCAGGAGGCAGGAGACTGTGCAAGAGCCAGAACATGGGCATGTGTTGACTGTACTATGAAGCGAAATAGGGAAAAACAAAACAAACCAGGACATTTGGACAGCAGCAGTCTCTCCACAGACAAACCCCACAATAAAACAATGAGTGTTCTTAAACAGTGCCTCCCATTGGGTGCTACAACATGCAGGACAAATAATTGAAACGTTTTCTTCCCACCCTGTTTCCCCAGCTATCCAGCTGACCCTCACAGAACAATGAGACAGATGTCTGTTTTCTCTGGGACTCTGTTACTCACCCTGAGAGTGGGGACACAGGTACAGGTCATGGTTTGGCATCTTCACAATCACAATTTTTACTGCGTTTGGTGTTTGCATTGTACATGCACAGTTACATACATTTAATAAGCCCAGGAATAGTTCCTCCAAGCTCTTAGAAAGAACGTCATAACTAGTATTTAGGGCGGGGCTAGTAACCAGTAAAACCATCCAGCTACCTGCAGGAAAGGTGTGCACTAGAGGCTGACATTTTTCGGGAATCCCACGATCTGCGGGCAGTCCCGTGGGATTCCCGTGGGATTCCTGTGGGATTCCCATGGGATTCCTGTGGAATGGAAGTCAACTTTACTATTCATCATGTGGTAGGGAAGGTACAGGATAAAAAGTTAACTGAAGCAGACAGGAGCGTGAGCCGATCAGGAAGATAAAATATTATTTGTGGCATGTGCTGCCATTTTGTAGTTTATTTCCAATAAGCCTTCACTGTAACGCACGTGAAAAGAACTACACTTCCCAGAAGCCAACTGTGTTCCCGGCTGCTGTCTTCCACTGAAATTCAAAAAAGAACAGCAATGGAGAGAGTAGATACTGCCGTAGATTCCAGCTCGCTAAAAACTGATTTGCAGCGCAACGTATGAGGTAAGGACCGATCTGTTAAGCTGACAGAAGTGGCAGGGAAGTCAGATATATTACTATTGTCAATGGATAATGGTTACAAATGCTCAATAAATAAGTCCAATGAAACTTCGTAATCTTTGGGTTTATTACACGAAGGTAGGCATTTTGTTTGGATTGAGGCAATAAATGGCTCGTAATTTTACCACAGATGAACTGGCAGTGGGATGGGACAGGAGTTAAAATCCACTCACGTGTCACTCTCTAATGTGCACAATTGTAACTCTGAGAACCTAAACGTCATTTCTAAACTCAACCATCTTTGATTCAACTTTGTGCCCATCATATTCAACTATTTCACTCTGAAAAACATGCAACTTTGCCTTTTCTTCGAAGACAAATCATAACAAGAAGCACTGCTTCCCAAAATCTGATCCTAAATAACTGGGATGAGTACGGAGAGGCTCTGTGTCAGATCCATAGCTCTGTGTCATGTATTGTAAGGTCTGAGGTTGTGAGGTTGTTGCTGCTCATTATCAACAGAGCTGCTGCTGCTCACTCATTTTGTCCCGTCTACTTCTAGCAATTTACATTTAGTCTTAATTCATCTACTGCTGAGTATGTGCTTCAGTTTTTGATAAAATTATACTATTAACACAAATGCAAAAGAAAAACAAATTCATTTTAAAAAATTTACACCTCTCAGCTGTAAAGAGAATACAATGTCTCCACATTCAAATATTACTTCTGTATCTTATGTGTTTTGATTTTGGAAAAAAAATGTTACTAAAAGGACATTCTGAAACAACACGTGGGAAAACTTAAAGAGAAGTATTATACTTTTTTAAAGTCTTTATCTCGTCCCTCTGGTGCCGCTGTAGTATCTTTACATGATTTACAGCACAAAAAATTCCTCTTTTTCTCTTCCTGGTGTTTAAAAAAAAAACATATTTCAGATTCTGTCTGAAACACTTGGTAGTAGCTGCTATCCCTTTAAAGTTCCTGGCTCCATAAACCCCCTTCCTTCTGATTGGCCTTCTGAAGGCGTGTTGTGTGTGAAACAAAGGAATCCACCCCACAGCGTCTCTGACTTACTGCAGCAGTAATGTACTCACCACTTTGATGACAAAGTCTGTGTCGGCTGCGACAGGTCTGCTCACGTCCTGGGAGGCTTTGAGACAATGAGAGACAGTTAGGACTGATGACACAAGTGCAGGCTACAGAGATATACAGCACCATGTTTCAACTGGGCCTGTTTGTGTTCACAGCTTTGAGCTTTTCAACAGAAAGACACTTCTGAAACTTCTTGTCTCATCCATTTCCTACTTGCTGTTTAAACCTTTGCTCAGCCAAACTTTGAGCTTTAATTATATTGAGGAGCTGAAAGAATAGCCAACAGAGAAAATGGCAACCCTTTGTGTTTACACATACCCCCTTTTCAACCAAGCTGGTGCTACTGTTAGTTCCAGGCCAGTGTCTGACTTGGCACTGTTTCTTTGTGTTTCCACAGACAAAGCTCTGGCTCCAGGTGCTCAAAACTAGTCCTTAGCAAGCACCAACTCTTTGCTGGGCGAAGCACGGACTATGTCAGAAACCAGGGGGGTGGGGCTACTGTGACCAACTATCAGCAGTGATAACAGTCATTATTAAAAAGAAAAGCTATGAAGAGAGTCTTCCGTTGTTTTGTTCCTCATTTACAACTTGAAATGGAGGCGATGCTTTACCTCTCTTATAGATCAGGTCTATACCTTGTTGTCTTATCTAACAGACTAAACAGCCTGATGTTACTTATCTTATTTACATTTCTGCCTCATGGTGTTGAGTTAACATTAATCACCTGCTCCCTGTACTGTGCACGGCTAAGTTCTGCTCTAATGCATTCACACACACACACACACACACACACACACACACACACACACACACACACACACACACACACACACACACACACACACACACACACACACATATACATATACATATACATACACATACACATAGTCAAGCACACTCGGTATAGCAGACAGTCAGGAAAAATAATTTCACAACCACCAAAGAAATGCAGATAATAAAAATTTCTTCCTTTCTTTAAGTGGTGGCCAACCTGCGGCCAGTGAGCCACATGTTGCTCTTTGCATTTCAAGGTGCAGCTCTTCTTTCCACTATATAGTTATGGGTGACAGTGTGCCGATCAATCTAAAATATTGATATACTGATGCCAAAGTTGGGATCAGTATTGATTAATACTTGAGTGATGAGATTGACACTTAAGTTTCAGTTTCTCTTCTCCACATGTGCTCCTCTCAATAGCTCATGTGCTCATATTTATCCATCTATCAATAGGTAGATAGATAGATAGATAGATAGATGGAACTTTGTCTCTTCTGCAGTAAAACAGACATTTGTCTACGACACAGCTCCAAATACAAATTTGAACACACTTATAAACACAATAAATCTCACTTTGAAAATTGGAAACGTTTTGATTTTCACGTTATGTCATTTCACATATGTGTGAGAGAAGGCGTGTTTGTATGACCACTTGTTTGATGTGGCTCTTTTTAGTACCACTGTGATTTTTGTGGCTCTTAGTCTCTGACTGGTTGGCCACCCATGCTTTAAGCATTCCCAGAGCCACCTCTTTGTTGCCACCCCTCGCCACAAGCATCCCAGGCCGACGCCCACTGGAACGGCTGCCTATGCAGTGACTTATCATGCTTGTTTCTCCTTTTCACGATGCCAGACTAGGATACCTGTAAAGCATTTCTGCCCTCACTACAAGTCATTTAGTTACTTCATTGCCCCACAATAGCGTTCTCAATATCCTCATTTTAGGCCATTCTGAAGATCTCGTTGAAACGCTCCGTTTGGAGAATGACCTCCAGTAACCTCGCAACGTCACAGCCCTTTGTGCTCTGACTGGTCAGTTCTATCAGAGGGGCGGAGGGGGTAGAGCCAGGGGGCGGTTTTTGCAGCATGGCAGTATTTACAAAATCACCATATTGGATGGGGCAGACCGAGCGAGTTTGCTGTTTGCCAAAACTTCACCGTAAGGCATTGATAGCACTAATAAAATGGCAGAGTGTAGGAAACGTCCTTTTGTATTGGACCCCGATTCAGACCTGGACGGTTCTGCAGCTCATGAGGAAGAAAATCCACCTCCACACAGATCATCTCAGGACGCTTCAGTGTGGTGAGTCAAACTGGTACTGTAACATGTATAGTTTATACGTTTATACTCGGCTCTTGGTGGGTGTATCCCTCGATGGCGGTTGTGTGACTAACTGACATCACAGAGGAGGAGCTGCTTTATCAGATTACTCCAATAAAAAGAAAGGATCCTTATGTCGTCACAACAGTCGAAATCTCGTGGCCAACTGGCAATGACCTATTTTCAGAGGCATCAAATCTCGTTCTAGGATATCAGGAAAAATACAATATCTCATTTTTTGAAAATTCAAGGGGTGTAAGGTCTTGTTTTCAAATTTATTATATTATATGTAAGTATTAAATCAGGGATCAGCATGATATGTCCCCTTTAATGAGGTTTTACGGTTATGGTTTTTTATGGTTAAGGACATGTCTCCAACTTGGCTCTTTGCCAATGAAAAACCAAACTGGTTCTTAGGAAGAACGTGATTAGAACCAACTAAGCACTAGAACTAGCACCAAATGGGCACTGGTAGAAAAGGGGTAACACAGCTTACCAGAAAAGTTTTTGTATGTTTAAAGAGCTTTGTGCTGTAGTAATACAAATATAGTACAGGTTTTTGGGAGTTTGAGTTAAAATGTTGATAATGTTAACTTTTAACAGGCATGTAACACAGCTTACATTTTTAGCGCGCCCGTGTGTGTGTGTGTGTGTGTGTGTGTGTGTGTGTGTGTGTGTGTGTGTGTGTGTGTGTGTGTGTGTATCCTTATTACAAAGTGTTTTATTACCAAGGTAGATCAGCCCAAAGCCACCTTGACCAAGGATTTTCCCAAGCCTCCATTTCTTCTTCTCTGAGTCGGTCAGTATGAAGCCCTCAGGGAGTGGTTTAGGTAAGGCGGTCTTTCTTGGAGCCATGGAACTGTTAAAGTTTAATAAAAAAAAAACAGGACTAAGAAAAAACGAATAACAGTTTAGCAAACTGAAAATACCCTGGTTGGTTTAACTGGTTCAACAGACGGCTCAGCTCTGAATCAACGCATTTCCAGTTCACCATTGTTCAAGTCAGAGAGCACCATTAAACCAGCCAACACCTAACAGGTAGAGACAGAGTTACACTTCCTCCATCAGGCTGTGAAAGAGGAATATTTCCCCCACATCACACACATACCCTCTCTGGGAGAACACAAGGAACAAAGAAAACAGACTTACACACAAACCAAACACATGTACTCACACACACGACTTGATGTTCTTGACACAAGCACTGAGAAATACAGACACAACACCAACATTGACACACAAATGCATGCTGCAAAAAATATATAAAACAAAATAAAAAATAATAATAATAATGAAGTGAGGTAGAATTTCACAAGACAGTTTATTATGCCCCATCTGTTATATCAGAAAGTGAAAAACTAACACAGACTCATCATGAGTTGACAAAATGTTTCACTTTTCCTTTCAATTTGATACCTATGGCCTGAGGGATGTTGCATCTGCTAAAGCGCCAGAACTATTACTAAATGCTTTGCTGACCATGAAATCATTCTGCTGTATTGGCCCAAGTGTTTTAAGTCTCAATATCAAAACCAATACCTTGGCTTAGGAACTGGCAAATAACAATACAGATCTAATTCAAGATCATTCTTACTGTCCAACTCTCTCTTCAGAATTCCTTCATATTGTAGCATGGGCCCACCCGTGCTGCACAAGCTGATATGATGTTAAACCTGAAGTACACAAGTGCAATTATTGAGGGCTGTGCAACAGTTTGAATACTCTTCTTGTACTGCCAAGTTTAGCATTTTAGTCTTGTCACACAACTTCAGACTTTTTCAGTAAACACTTCATCTTCTATTCTTCTACCTATTAGGGGAGAGTGGGGTAAACTGAGCCACTTTTTACATTGTTGGACCTGTAGGCAAGTGGGAATGAAATTAAAGTAAAATCAACACATGTACATTAATTTCATGATGTCCCACATCAATGGAAATAATTAGAACACATCCACAATGATTGGTCATGGAAATATAACCTGTCAAAAAAATGGTCTTTGTGGCTCAACTTGCCCCAGCTAAGGGGTAAATTGCTCCACCTCAAAGGGTAAATTGAACCAAATGGGGGTAAGTTGACCTTTTGACTTTTTTGGTAGCGTTCCTTGAAGTTGATGAACCAATCTCGACCTAAAAGAATAGGGACATTATTAAGAATCTGTTTAGCTACAAAAACAACTGTTTACCTGAGTTAAATTGTGATCTTTTCGACACTACCTACTGACAGTTAGCTTTCCAGCTCTCGGGGACAGGGATATTGTTTTTCTCTGCCATTTTGTAGGCTAGATCACGGGATTTCTTTGCCGTGAGGCCATGGAGCTGGTCAGCCAGTTTTTCCACATGGTTTTCCAGGTCTTCCTCCATCTCCTCTGTGAAGACCCTCTTTGCGTTCGCTGTCCCTGTGTAGCTTGCCACTGTCACTTCCCCTCCCTCTTTCTTTTTTAGGAATCTGCGTAAGGTTGACCTGTCAATATTTCTCTCAGTGGCCACTTTTCTTGTGGATTTTTCACCCTGGACTTTGGTTGCTGCTCTCTGCATCTCCTCAAGGGGTGTTGAGCCCCAGTTTCTCTTCCTGCTGTATTTCCTCGGCATTCTAGCTTGTCTACAATGTTACACATATTTAAAAAAACAAACAAATCATTATGTATTACTACACTTAAACATTATTTACCTCGGACACTTTAGTGCCTCATTGTGGGGTAAGTTAAATCACTGGGTTGATTTACCCCACTTTACCCCACAGCCACCATTTTGTTAAAAACAACCTAGCCTAGCAATTCAGGCTAATACCTAGCTACACGATTCACATGGTTTTATACATTTATAGTTCAGCAACACATTTGATGTATGTTTTTAAATATAGCTAAAATTATTCTGAGTTTATAGTCATTATTTGTGATATGTTGAAAATTTACTTTGACATGCAAAAAATGATTTTTGGAGTTACTTAACACTTGAACTTGTGTTTCTGTTTACCACAGAGAGCTTGAAATGAGGCAGGCTAACTAAATCCAGAGTCATGTGACCACTGATGCGTACCATTTCCCAGAGACAGGGGGTGGGTCAATTTACCCACAGGCTCAACTTACCCCGTTCTCCCCTACTATAAACCACTATTTGAATATCTGAAAATCACACATTCACATTCCTACGTTTTGCTTCTTTGTTTGCCACTTGTCAAATTAAGCACACTAATTAAGGTTTCAAAACAAAAGAAATGGTACACCACAATGAACAAAATAAAAGAATAAAACACGTCAGAGTCTGAAAAGCTTTAGGTTTGTTTGTATGTGGCCACATACAAACTACTACCACCCTCAAACACACAAAAGGAAGGGAGTATCTGTACTGCTACTTCCTTTGACAGATCGTTAAATACTCCACTGTATTTTAACATAGCATAAAATTAGCTCAATGAGTTACAATTGTATAGCAACTTCGGGTTTGGGAAGATTTTACTACAGAACTTTCCATAAATGTTGAGTCTGCTCTACGTAAAACTCCTGAAAGTTGTCATATGAGGGATATTTAACAAAAACTGTGGTTAAAGCCTCATAATAACGACAAAATGTTACAAAATCTGGTTTGTTTTGACTTCAAAGAGGCTTAAATATGGACTGAATGACTCTCTGGTGTCAGTTTAAGTGAGTTTAGTTAAAGTCTGTGAACTTGGGTTAACTGTGAACAATGGGCAGTTAAATGTACAATAACGTTACAGTTAAGTCGCTTAATTACCCCTAGTGATTGGCAACAATCGTTTTTATAAGAGAACCAATTCATCATCAACAACAACAACAACAGAAAGCTGGGGGGTATTGCACAAAACCAGGATAAGGGATTAAGCTGGCAAACATTGGTTATCCTGGATGAAGTTAGCCCCAAGTCGGTTGAACAAAAGCTGGCCAAATTTATCCTGGACTAGTTACCATGGCGATTTATTCTCTGCAGCTAGCCTGCTCCAGACCAGGCTAACTACCAGGATAAGATTAATCCTGCGCTGGCTCTGCTCTCTGTAATGTAAGAAATGAACGTGGTTTACAGCATTTCCATGCTTTTTCTACACATTACATCATTTAATCATCCTGCATCCAAATCTTACTACTGTAGTCATTGCATTTGCTGGTTGACTTTAGTATTGTTTATTTGCACAGATTGTATGAAGACAAAAATAACTTTTAACACAGACTGTTGAGAATCCTTTCTTTATTAATACAAGCCCTACAATAAAAGGTTTAAAATTATTTTAAGGAAAATGGAAAAAAACAGGCCTCACTGAAATCAGTACTAAACCAAACTAATGAAAAAAACAAAAAAACAACCCTAAACCTACAGAATAAGAAAAAGGGTAAACAAAGGAAAAATGAATATATCACACCACCGAAATGGACTACAATATAACAGACAGCATATAACTTTGTCTTTACTGTCTCCTTAAAATAGGAAAATCGTCCTGTTTTAAGACTCCCCCTTTAGGAGTGAAAGGGTCCCACATCATTCTGACTCCACTTTTTAACGTAAACAATCTTTCTATTCATTCATTCTGTCTCATTGTCAGCCCTGCTGTTATATTGCAATACTAATAAAGACAGCTTGTCAAATTGCTGTCAGAGGTTTAATTAACATGTATATCAGTATCTGTCACAGCCCCCCCTGGATCCCCTCCATCACTGGCCTCCCTTTATTTAAGTCGAGTGCCAGCTCCTCTGCTGGGGTCAGGTCCTGGCTTGGTGGACCACCCCCTGTGCTGGTTTGATGTGTCTTTTTTTTCATGGCAAAAATTGTACAGAAATTCATTCTCAGCAGACAACAAATGTATCACTTCATTTGATAATTGTTCTTAGGGCTACGCATAAGTAACTTACCAGACTGCAGAATATTTTTATGTTTGTTTTTCACCTGCTGCCAGGTTCTTTTCTGGCCAGACAGGTTTGTTCTTCATGACAGATGAGGGATGAAACAGAACACAACATAAGAACAATTGATTTAATAGATAACACGGGCACAGAGTTTAAATTTTCTTTGAACTTAATTATACTTCAAATAACCTGAGTAACATACACTTCTATGGGCCACATTAAAGAAAAACACAAGTATTGATTAGCGGACTTGAAAAGTCATCGATGACTGTGCAGATGCGGAGCTGATCAGCTCCACACCCTTAAACTGTAATTGTGACAGTGTGTGGAGTACAGTTTCTTAATTGTACATGTTTGCGCTACTTACGTATTAAGCCGGTCAGTTATTAACTGCCAGGCTTTTTTTTTTTTAACCACACTCGTGTTGCGTTTCTTGTGGATTATATGTTTTACTTCTTTATTTAGGTGAAGAAGCATTGCCTTTTCATCCTGCTTGAAGAAAGATGCATGTCCTTGTTCCATTTTCAATCTGTGATTCTGTGATCGATCTCGTGGTCTTCTTAAGAAGGCTGTGAACGCGCACTTATCCAAATGATCCACACCTGGCTTGACTAAGCCACGTCTTTTCATCCTGGCTCGCCAATCGTGCAACCAGTTAATCCGAGAAAGCGCCGACTAGGCTTATTCAAGCCGCGCCTGCTCATTTATCCTGGATGTATTTATCCTACTTTCGTGCAATACCCCTCTGGAGATGAAGCTAATGTGACTTCTTAACTAACGACTTACCTTCTTATTTCTTTCCTAGCCTCCGGAGGGAATTAAAGCTGGTCGCTGTCAGTTGAGCAATTAGTGTGGAAACATTTCGAAGAGCTGACACTTTATAGAGAGTTACACCTCTATCAGTCTTTGGAGATGAAAGTCTGTGCCTGGATGGCCCGGTACAGACGAAAACAAAACCACAACACTTCCTGAAACTTCTCCCGCCCATCCAGCAGCTTAGCCAATGGCGTGCAAGGAGGAGTTCTTACCACAGGGCCGTAGCCAATCGAAAAGCGGAGGAGGCGGGAATTTCCTGTATCATCAATCCCCGCAGTTGTAACATGCCTGGGGCATTTAATAGCAACTGAATGAGCTGTTTGAATCAAACTTTCGATTCATGTCAGTTTTTGACTTGACATTAACACCTTCACTTTCATTTCTGTTTGTTTAGTAATAAAAAAAACGCAGGATAAATTAAACTTAAATATCATTCTACTCTTTTGATCGAACATGTTCAGCTTGTGTTGAATGTTGTAGATTTTCAAGTTCGGTTTCCCTACTTTTTTATTGATGTAGTAATATACCTTTTTTTTAAATTATTATTTAAAAAAAACAATACATGTTCCAATCATGAATCCATCAAGCAATCACAGGACAGCAAAGAGAACCTGAATGTAAACTATGGTGTTTTTCATGAGATAATAAAAATCATCAACCGTGATGAAATTACAGTTGTGTTATTTTATTCTTTTTTGCAAGCTTTCCCAATTTGAATACAAAAAACTACTTTTAGACATTTGTAAACACGTTTGATGTGTAAAGTGACTGCATGAACATAAAGAGAATCACAAAGATTAAATCAGTGCAATTGGGTTTTGAAGAGCCGTTACATCATAAAAACATTTTATTTCTGCTTGAAATAATGGAATCAGAACATGCCTTAGGGTGCATGAAGTTACAAAAAAAAAAAAAAAAAAAGACTCAATTTATGTTATTGTTGTAGTCCAGATGTTAAAGATGCAGTGTGTAGAAGTTGGCAGCATTTGGCCAAACAGAAACATTGGAAATGGGATAAATGTTAACATATGTATGTAAAGTATCCCAAAATAAGTGTACATAATTCCCCCCAAAAAACATTTATTTTATCATTTTATTTATTTATTTATTTATTTTTTATTTTTTATTTTTTTTTGAGTTGGGAAAAAAAAATTACATTCCTACAGCTCCTGTTCACAGAGGCAGACATAACAAACGTCCTCGTTTGTCAAGGCAGGTTTTGAGGAACAGAAAGAGCGAAATGTGGTCTTCATTATGAACCTGGTTGCTGGTTCTGAAATCTACCTGGAAGTCAGACAGAGAAGAAAAGAGGATGATTTTAGAGTAGAAGAAGAAAACAGCAGTTGTTATTGCAGTTGAAGAAGAAGAGAGAGGGGGGGGGGGGGGGGGGGGGGGTTGTTTGTTTTGTTTTTTGCTTTGCACAAGAGTTGGTAATGCGAGTAATTTCTGGTGGAGAATGACAAAGATGCCTCACATGAGTGTAAATCCATCACATTTTGGTCCATAAAGATCAGGAAGAAATGAAGAGAAACTGGGACAGACAACGACTAAAAGGTGAGTAAACATGGGTGCAGAGTTTCAGAGCTGGGAGTCATCAATGAAAAAACTGGGTCTGAAGGACGACTCTGAAGTTGGCTGTTTTCTGCTCCACAGGTAAAGGTGCAGTGTACCATTGAAGAATGTTTACGTGGAAACATTTACTGGTTGTAAACGTCATTGTTTATTGTTTATGGTACAGTCTAACAAACATCAGTGTTTCTCTGTCTGAGAGTTTTCTTTTCTCTCTGACAGTCAGAGGTGGATTGGTGCTTCATTGTTGAAGGCTAGCTCTGTCAAACAGAACATGAGCTATCAGAGGGTGATGTGGCTTCATGGAGCTTTCTGCCTGTTGTTTCTCCAGCTGTGAGACATGTCCCTTAGCATCAACGCCCATCAACATGATGATCAGAATAAATGAGGCCATCTTCAGGATCCCCTCTGATCTTCAAAGTCTTGAGTCTCTTAGTGAAGTGACTATTATTATTAACAAATGAGCTCATTCTAAAATGTGAGCTCTCCATGTCACTAAAATTCTAATTTCTACACTGCACCTTTCAGGCCTATTGTGGTTTTCATGTAATCTAAGGGCTGGATTGATGTAATGAAGCAGAACAGAAGTGGAAAATCTCACATCCTCAAACATTTTGCTGAATGACCAGATGTAGGATTTGTTTTTATATATTTGAGGTTATGAGTTCACTTCCTTGTTGGAAGTCATGAAACATGCAGGATTGTTTTAAAAGCTTAGCAACAGTAGCAGTCTGACAGGGATCTCAAAACTAACTGTCATTTATAATATTTATAGTTGCTCAGCATTTGAAGCAGGCTTTTTTTTTACCATTTATTTTTAAAATAAATGTTGCTTCTCAGATTCAAAATGAAACCAAAATACTGGTTTCTTTAACTTGCCTTGGCTTTAACGGCTAACAGGGGGGCTGACCATCACAAAGAAACAGGTGAAAAATAAAAGATAAAATGAACTCAAAGGAACAGATGTCATCTCATACCAATACTTTGGCTTCAGTTAAAAGTTCAATAAACTATTACATGACCTCAAATGTCCTCCTCCACAGACATGGAGATAGACGGGCGGTAGGAGCCAGCACATGCCCTTTGTCATCAAGTGGGTGCGTCCTTGAGGTAGACTCACACTACAGGTTGGCTTAGCTGTTAGCTCAAAATTCCCCATCCACCAATCCCACTGGCTGTCACCCCACATCAGGGCCATATGCAAAAAGGGAAACGAAAAGAGAAACTCAAAGAGAGTTGTTTAGAGTAAAAACGTCATTTAGAGGCCTGTGTTAGTCAAGAACTCACCCCAGCAGGGCCAGGATGTTGTCTGTATGATTGTAGTCTCTGTGATGTCACTAATTTGTTTCTGGTTTAGAATTTTGATGCCCATTGTCAGTGGCAGCTTAATGAAACCTAACTTTACAATCCACTGACTTCTTCACTCTGAATGTTTGTGTTCTCTGCATTGAACTCCCTGCAATCTGAATTCAAATTGCCAAACCTGTTAGCTTGTGCTAACATACCAAGTCAGGTCCCAACGTAATGCTACAGGTGGTTGCTTTAAAGGATAAGTTCGGTTTATACAGCTTTTACATTGTTTATAGAATGAAGTAGAACAAAATACTCACCCAGAAGGCTTTCCTGATCCAAGCAGTGCTTCGGGAGATATTTAGATCCAAAATCGTGCAGCAGACGTCCGTATAATGGGATCCATTGAAGCATAGACAGCGCCGCTCCTAAAGCTGCATCAATCGTCCAAAAACTCATGTTTTTCACCAATATTCCATCATGGTCCGCTCCGGGTTAGTCCCCTGCTGCAGTCTGTGCTACTCCAGACCAAGGTTATAATAGTTTTTGATTTGTCATTATAGTTTAGTTTTAGTTAGTTTTGACATTTTATTTTCCATTACAGTTTAGTTTTAATTAGTTTTAGAGCAGGTATTCTAGTTTTTATTTAGTTTTGTTTTTTGCAACAAGGCTTAGTTTTAATTTAGTTTTAATTTAGTTTTAGTTTAGTTTTTGTTTTTTCATACTTTATTAACCAGGTGCAGGATTCAAAAAGGTCAGAGTAAATATTTTGTAATACTGTTCATTTTCAAGTCCAACATAGTGCTCACTGCTCAGTCAATGCTGATACCGAAATGTTGGCTGTTGCCTTAAAATAATATAAACTTAGTATAAAAAATATACGCATAAATCAGATAAAATAATGTTGACATAAATTACATAAAAATAATATTAACATAAGTTATAAAAAAACAATATAATATGAGCTTCAATAAATAAAAACTTGGACTCTGTAACAATGAAACTACTACAGATGCTCTGATTCATTGCTCCACTATGTTTCATCGCAGCACAGCGCACAGCCAGTCAGTGCAGTAAACAAGCTCGTCCCTATATGTTGCTATGATGGTGCCGTACGGCACTGACAACTGCCTAAAACTGTCTAAAATTAGTCGGGATAATGTGTCGGAATGATTTAAATCCTAAAGACTGTTAATATTGTCAAAAACTATAACTAAGGGAATTTTGTCTATCATTTTAGTTAGTTTCAATTAGTTTTGTGAACACAAGATACAGTTTTAGTTTACTTATCGTTTTTGTTTTCTTTTCTAGTTTTTATTAGTTTGAGTTAACTGCAATGTATTTTAAATTTTAGTTTTAGTTTTTAGTTTCGTTTTAGTTAACTATTACAGCCTTGCTCCAGACAGCGCTGTGTGGCTGTACTGACCTCTGAACTGACGAAGACTTATGTTTGCCCCTCAAAGAAAGGAGGAAGTGGAGTCAGCTCTCCAGAGAGTACTGCGCATGCGCAGAGGGGCAAATGTAAACAAAGTCTTAGTCAGTTCAGAGGTCAGTACAGTCACACAGTGCTGTCTGGAGTGACACAGACTGCAGCAGAGGACTAACCCGGAGCGGACCATGATGGAATATTGGTGAAAAACATGAGTTTTTGGACGATTAATGCAGTTTTAGGAGCGGCGCTGTCTATGCCCTGATGGATCCCATTATATGGACGTCCGCTGCACGATTTTGGATCTAAATTTCTCCCAAAGCACTGAGTATTTTGTTCTATTTCATTCTATAAACAATGTTCCCGCAGACCTTATCTTCAAGAGACAAACAGAGAAGGGAAAGAAAATCCAGAAGGGATTGGGGGGTGATGGAGCTACATCCACTTCTCATGTAAGATGTTTTCCACCTCAAGAGACAGCTGACCCTTGTGTTGGGGACAGCATCATGTAAGAATACATTGAATTTAAATATACACCAGTGTCTCATTCCCAATTTCATCATGCATTTTTAATTATAAACTTTACCCATAAGAAGAACACATCACTTCTAATTCAGTCATTTAGAACAGCTCCTGATATGTGTCATTATCCCTCAGTTAAATGCCATGGGAAGTCTTTTTTAAACTTGATTATCTGCTGTGCAAAATTCTGTTTATTCAATATGAAATGACCCAGCACAGCCACAGAGACAGCTCCTTCATTGATCTGCATCACTTTATTCAGTAAATGGATTTAATGTTTTTAGAGCTCAGCTGTGACCTTCACTTCTAAAATGATGCAGGTTCTTCCTTGTTTATGTTCCTCTCCTTCATTTATTTAATTATTCAGAAATATTCAAAATAATTCTCATTGAAAGGCTAATTATCGCTTTAAGGTTTCTTGCCATTGAGTAGAGGTTGCTGTGCATAAAAGAGAAGATATTTCCTTGAAAGTGTTACCTTGCTGAAGGTAAATTCAGTTTCATAGTCATCCACCCTTCTTACGCTGCACACTAGAGAGTGCTCAACCTATCCATGAATACTTCAGACAGTCAATAAGGGCAGCTGATGTTAGCAGCAACATGCAGTAAAACGGAGGCAGAGGTGCTGCAGGAGTCTGACATGGGATTGGGCCTTCAAAGCAGCCTCTTGTAAACTGCTTATTCAACTTACTTACTCCAATCAATACCAGTTTGTTTTCAGGAATTCAGTCCTCCCTGTTGTAACCCAGCTTGATCTCCGTTTTGCTGCACAACATGGTCAATACCACGCCTGCCTAATGAACACAGGCTGCAGAAACGAGTGTAACGCTGGAACCAGTGGTGGACAGGAACTCACGCATTTCTCTCCACTCATCGCTCCCAATCAAGCCTGTTTTATTCCGATGAAAGGAGAGAGAAAATGCCCCTCTCTTGTTGCTCCTGTTCGGCGTGCACCTGCAGAGAGCCTATCGATCTACAGACACCCTCAGGGCCTAATTTAAGACTCAAGGATTCTGCTATGAAAGGAGGAAAATAAAACATCACTGGTTGCACATCAGGTAGTCAGAGGGAGAACTGGAGGAAAACAGAGTCTGCTTTAGTTTGAAGATGAGCTTTAAGTCATGTGTGCTGTTTGGAGATCTTCAAACAACACCTCCAGTGAATGGGGCCTAATTGTTACACTATGGAGCTTTTCTAAATACCTGTTATTTACTAAACTTATATCCAATTGGCTTGGCAATAGGCCTTCTTTCCGCCTCGAATCCTTCTCTTATGTCTGTTTACAAATGTGTACATCATCACATGAGAGTGTAACTGGAGCACCTTCTTACTCCTAAACTGTCATACACTGAAATAGAATAGAATAGAATAGAAAATACTTTATTCATCCCCGAGGGGAAATTCAGGAGTCACAGCAGCAATCAAGAAAACAAAAGTAAGAAAGAGTACAGAAAGTGCAAAAAGGTCCACAAGAAATTAGATGACGACATCCCGTCCACCACTCATCCACCACTCTCCAGCCCAGCCAGTCTCCACCTCCACAGGGTCCAGGACTGAGCTTCTTCAGCAGTCTGTTCAGTCTCTGTCTCCTGGATCCTGTCTGCTCACAGCAGGTGAAGCTCCTCCAATGTGGCGCCGGCGTCCGATGTCAGCTCCGTCAGCCACGTCCGTGAACAGCACGATGCCACTCTGGCCTCTGGCAGCCCCTCTGCCACTGGGCTAGCACGGCTAGCTCGTCCATCCCACCAGAGATAGATCCAACGTTCCCAACAATGATGGATGGAAGGACAGGTCCACGTCGTCACCTCCCAGCTCACACCCGAGAACCAGCACTCCTCCTCCTCACCTTGAGGAAAATCATCAGGCCTTACACTAGTTAGCATCGACATGCTACAGGCTGCTAACAGCTAATTTCACATGTAAACAATGCAACCATGGTTACATGTAGTATCTCCAGACAAACACAGGAAAAAAATAGTGAAAATATCACTGAAGCCACAAAAAGTTTGGTGTCCATGACCAACAATGAACCATACAAAGTGATGATCCACTCCAAATACAAAGATGACGAAAAAGAGACAAAAAAAATTACAAGAAACGGACAAAGAAGAGAGAGCTGCTGCAAAAGGCAGCTAGCGCCTAGCAACGAAAAAATAAAATAAAATAAAATAAAATAAAATAAAATAAAATAGAATAAATAATAATAATAATAACAATAATGATAATGATGATATACATTTCATTTTAAGCAATATTTAAGCCCTAATTTGCCTCACCCAGCTATCATGGGGGTCATGTCAAAGGAATCATTGACCTGAAACCTTAAAAAAAAAAAACATTTTTAAACCTCTATATATTCATATGTTGTAGAAATCCCTAAATCTGTCTGTAAACTGATCAAAACAATCTGTTCTTACACTCAGACATAGAATGAGGTCATCACATAAGAATCTTCTGACTTGTACATGACACTGTTACGACCCAACTCAAGGTCATGACAAAGAACAAGGAGACGTACGGTTGGATTGAAGGAATAAATTTATGAACAGAATATGATTTTATCAGATTAACAACTCAAAGGCAACTACGCTAGAAAAAGAAGTAACTAACAGGAAATGCAGTGCATGAGGAATAGAGTGGAGCCCAGCCCAGCCAAACCAAGCAGATTTGAGGGTGAAAGTTATAAGCCACCTGGGGGATCCACCCCTGGTACCAGGCCTGGTACCAGGCTTGAAGGGACACATAGGGAGAAGAAAGGGAAGCATACAAACTGCAGCAGGCAGGCAGGTAGGAGGCTGTCGCAACACGTTGGAGCACTGGGCCTTGAACACCAAGGTCTGCTCGATGATCCACCCCCAACTGGCCTACACAGAGCTGGCCAATCAGAGGAAAGAAGTTTTATGGCACGGGGGGGTCCTAAAGAAACATTCAACGTGAAATGCTTGGTTCATGCTTGATGCGTCTGCAAGGTCCAGGCAGCTTTGTGTGGACGAATTTTGTCATTGTAGCACCCTCACCCCTCGCCCCCTCGTCCGGTCCTCTTTAAGCAGAAAATTTCCATGTTGCGCACATGCAAACTTTTCTTACCCCCATACAGAGATGTGCAGTCGAACAGGAGCTCCTAGTGTCCAAGGTACTAAAAAATACTGTCATTTATATGATTATTCCACACACAGAGATCCCTCCTGATAACTGTGGGATGAACAAATCCTGGCTTGAAACAGCAGCCAAACTTGGCAGAGAGGTGTTTAATTATTTGTTAATTTTTTTTTTGTTTTTTGTTTTTTGTTTTCTAACAGCTTTGGCAATATAGAGACAACATAAATGGTAATACATCCCAACTATTAACCCCCACCCCTTACCCCCACCCTCCCGTAACCACCACCCAGTCCCTTAAATTAGTTAAATAAATAATAATAATAAAACAA
Organism: Halichoeres trimaculatus; assembly: GCF_033239565.1. Lineage (NCBI taxonomy): Eukaryota > Metazoa > Chordata > Actinopteri > Labriformes > Labridae > Halichoeres > Halichoeres trimaculatus. The sequence goes on from NW_027437186.1 coordinate 3,477,924, forward strand.
GTAGAAGAAACAAACAAAAAAAACACAATAAAAAAGTAAATAAATAAAAATCCTTGTATCCCATAAGTATCTAAGATTTACAAGTGTATCCACAATTAGTATACAAACATTGATCACAAAATTGTATACTTATTACCTCCACTTACATACGTCCATGCATACATAAACATACAAGACCACATCATATAAGTAAACAATATGAAGTGAGTTAAGATAGACATTTGATCAATCACTGTTGCTCCTAGCTGGACTCATAAAGTAACTACAACAAGACATAAATGTTTTGCAGCAGTTGTGTCCAACAAGTAATGTTTTGTATCTTAGTGAAGTGAAACCTAGCTGTGGAGAGTTCCAGCTGGACAACCTATGTAAGCATGTCGTCATCCCCTCACTGACAATGAGGCTGACTATGTGGCTGCTTCATGCGGTGAGCTGGCAAACAATTTGTTGTAAACAGTGTAAACAACTTCTTCTCCTCTGGTTTAGTACTGTGGTAGACATGTATTTGTGATACACCGCCCCCTGCAGTTTGGGATCGGATGCTAGGGGTGTTACAAAGTATAAAAGCCACACGCGTTCTCTCTTCTCATTTCCGTGCGTCATGTTTGTGTGGAAACATAACTCAGCCTGAAGCTGGTACCTGGAATGCTTGATTCTAGAGCTCTTGATCATTGTCTCAGCTGACATGTTCAAACAGACGCCACATTACGGCCCTGCAAGAAGTCCACGCATCTTTAGACTTCTGACTTTCTAAAGAAAACATCCAAGAAAGATTCATGCAGTTATTTTTATTTCAAGCTCATTGTTGCTCTTTCATGCATTCGATGAGGGGATTGAGCGCTGGACAGAAGAGGAAAAGTGGGAGAGTGTGGGGACCGGCGCCTGGCAAAGAGCCACACGTTGGAAATGGAAGCTGGCTGTAGGCTCTGGACATCAAGACATGATGATTCAACAGCTGGGATAAACCAGAACCTCTCCCAGGAAGATCTGAACCTTTGTCTCATGTGCTTTGTATTCAAAGTTGGCTCTATAAAGCACACAGCTAAAGCTGAATTTAGTGCACCCGGGTGGATTTCTTTGTGTTTTTGTTCTTTCTTTCTTTTTCTTTGTGAAGTTAATTAGAGTTGGAAAATGTACTTGTTTAGATTGCAGAATTTAGACACTATTGTTAATTGAAGAAACTTTATATAAACATTTTTCTTAACCTATAGGCAGATAGAGATGGTTATAGATATGATTTTATAAATAACAATGCCTTTATTGATTCTGTTTATTGATCTGATTCTTATCGATTCCCTTATCAGTTCCCCCTGTGAATTTTCTCTGAACAAAAAGTAGCTTTGCAGGTTTTCTTTGTCAACATTTAACTGAGTTTAAAAGTGAATAAATGGGAAATTGGTCTCTGGATGTGGATATCTCTGAAGGTAAATAAGTAGACAAAATAAAGAGTCTCACATCACGTGACGTTAATTTACTATTTTGTTATGTTATTGATTGAAGGGGCCATCTAGTGTCTTGCAGTGGTTATAGCACATTTTCTTTTATTGGCCTGATTGTACAGAGGGTATGTGTTTACATCACTTCTGACTGAGTGGAACATGACATGAAATACGAAGAGTTGGACTCGACATTGATTTGTTAAAGCTACCATTGAACCAGGGCTCCACAAACATCGACATGGAGACAGAAATCATATACTGACATTTATTTGTACCTGATTTAAGGAAAACACACGATGTAGAGTCTGTAAGCTACAAAAGCCTCTACATGATTCAATTCACAGTATTAAGTGTATTTACCCAAGTGAATACACATATTATCTATTTGAACTTTTTGGTATTTGGTATAGACTGTATTATTAATGACCCTTTAGTCTCCACGACGGTATTTAAGTATAGTTAATATCTAATACTTTATACAGCACAGCTACAGCTGCTCACGCTGTAGTTCTCCCCCGTTTAGAAAACTGGGTTAGCCTCAGTTTGAGTTAGTTAACCGATCACGTCGAGCAAAATATTCATAATCATACAAAGACAGAAATGTTTCAGTTATGAAATATATAATGAATGAGAAATGCCAATATTTAGAGATTTTGTAACATAAGGAATGATTTAACCCAAAAATAAAGCATAAATTCATGTTATCTGACAGTAAATGGGAATCCAGCTACAGTTGCCTGGATTGTTTCTGAAAATTGCAGCAATCCATCAATTTCTCTTTTCTTTGTCTTTCAGTAGCCTGACAAAAAATAGCTCTGATTGCTTTTCAAACCTGTTGGTTCAAACAATCGAGCAACAGCTCTTCCCCATTTTTGATTTTGTTTTAGAGTTTAGACAGTATTTTGGCCAACGCTGCCTTCGCCGCGCGGACAGGGTGTGACCGGCGCACTTTGCAAGTTTCCTGCAGTGCCAAGAGAGGCGCAGTCAAGGCGCAGAGGAGCGCAGAGGTGCGCGTCCACGCCTCCCTCCGCGCAAAGAGGGAGAAGAAAAGCCGTGAGTGGGTTTAACACAGCCAAGTGCTGTTTTCACCAATCAAATGAGCGCCTCTCCTCGCCTTTAAATGCGCTGCGGCCGAGGCGCAGCGTCTGATTGGTCTGACTGATCCCCAGCACTGCGGAAACAGTGTGCTGGAAAGACCCGGTAGCGGAGACGGTCATAGCTGCTGTCCCTGCAGCAGGAGAATGGACAGCTGGGCGCATCGGAGGACACAGAGCACGTCACCGTGTGGGCCAGCTCTCGGGACAGATTTAATCTGTTCCTTTGTCATTAATCGGAGTACAAAGAGGCAGTTACACAGCTGGCTTATCCATTCAGGATACTTTTGATCCACCTGCACTCCTGGTTTGTCATCGCCAAATAGCAGAACCTTTGGTGATATACTGTATACTCTCCCCGTGTCTCCGCCTCATCCTCCTTACAATAATGTACTCCATCTTTTTAGATCACGTTAAAAATAAAGACTAAAACAGAGAAATATGGGAAATCACGGGTAAATCCTGAGTGACATACATTTATTTTGTCTCTTTTTAATTCGTCTTTTCTCTCCCTCTTTTCTTTGAATTAAATGAAATGAGAGAAGCCAGATATATACTCAGTATCAGATGTTAAGGCTGTTTATTGTTTCATTGTAAGATGTGCATCAAACTTCCAGCTGCCGTCAGGTTAACTTTCCATTATGACAAACGGCTTTAATCTGACATCAGATGTGACGGGACAGTTAATATAGATATAAATGTATATGCTGGTTCAGACAGTTACATTAAATAGCGATTGCTGTGATTGTTCATTGCATTAAAATGTGCCTGACACTCTGGAAACCTGCCTCTGAGGCTTTGTTGACATGTGCGCACATGTGCGTCTGTCACCAAATTACAGCTGCGGAGGGTGCGCTCCACTTTGCACCGAGGATAGACCAGGTTGGAGCTGGCGAGCTTTCAGCGCACTGTTTTTGGCATGAAATTGTCACTGCACCAACATGAATCTGCTGACACCTCCCCCTGGTGCGCCGTCACACCCATCTCTGCGCAGACAGTCTACCAAATTGTCAAATTGGCAGCGCACGGCAGTGCGCCGCACAAAATTAACACTGCACAGGGTGTGCCAGGCTTGCGCCCCCTGCGCTGCGCCACGAAATTAGAGCCCTTGGAGTTTTCAGTGTTGTTTACAAAGACTAACTGTGATGAAATTTGAAATTCTATTTTGAAGCCAAAGTTATATGTTTGTTGCTAACTCCTAGCATATTTGTGCAATTGCCTGTATACATTCGCATCTAGCTAGCGCTGTTTTGTTTATATTGTTTTTGGTAAATAAGGGAATTTATACCATGTTGAATGTACTGAATACAAATCTCTGAAGAGAAAGAAATGTACATTTCAGTTCTTCAGTAGAAAATAAAATCCTGAATCAGACTTTTCTTAGGAAACTGTTATCTAACTGCTAAGTGAAGATAGCTGTCACTGACTAGTCGACGTAAAGTCCAGCAGCTCCAGTGTAGTGTAGGGAATTATTAAGGGAATAACTGTAAAGCACAAAGGCCAAAGATGGCGATGGATCAAAACATGTCTCATTGATTCTCAACAGGAACTGGTTTCAATCCCCATCTCACTCTTTTCAAACACTCCAGTTGTCATATTTGTCTTTTAATATCTTGAAATAAACATTTCATATACATTTTTTCTGGACTTGTTGGGTGAATGTGGCTCATATTGAGTCTAATAAGATAATTTCACTAAAAACAAGGTGATAATACTTGCTTAGATTTAGTTTTTGTTGTTTTAAATACATCATGCCAACAGGTATTGCTGTTCACTGTGCAGCTCACTTTCCCAAATGTTGAACTCTTCGGTTCTCCACTACAAGGGACATCACTTCAGAGGTTAAATGACTGAGTAAAGTCATCGTCCTTGTCCAGAGGATATCCACACACTCGATCCATCCAGAAGTCACCAAATGTTAACTCCATTGATACAATAACCTCTCACGCTGCTCCAGGTTGTAACCTTTAGCCCCGCTCCATCTCCAGACCATTTCCTCTCTGTCTTTTCCTCCCTGTTCCCTGCCCTCTTCCTCTCTTGCTCTCCTCTCTCCCACACTCACCCTCAGACCCTGCCACCTCTCACCCGGGGTAATTGCTCTGTGAGCTCGGCAGTGCCTGCAGAACGACGGCGCGGTTTCCTCCCGCCGCCTCTCGTGGTACAGGCTGGTGGTGACACCAATCTTGGCGAGGGCGCGACACCATTTTGTGTAACTGGCCCTCATGATGGAGATGGCGTAATTGTCCTAATTAGGGGGGCGCGGATTGGGGCGGCCATGGCTCTGACCCACCCCGGCCCGAGTCCATATGGTGGGAGGCTGATAATGAGCCAGTTAATGTGCTGTGTCCATCAGTGAGAGACACTCAGTGTGGACGGCGTGCCACAGAGATGGAGGAGGTTTCACTCTCTGTGCCCTCGCTTCCACTTCCTCCCTCTCTCACACACACACACACACACACACACACACACACACACACACACACACACACACACACATATACATTTACATTTTGCAAAAAATTCACTCTGTACCTGACGTTTTTAAGTGCTTAATTACCTCCAGTAGTCAAACCTGTCAGCGCGTTAGTGGGCGTTACATTTTGTCAGAAACCGTCTGCCCCTGATCATAAAAATATCATGTTCAAACTGTTTCATTTTATGAACCATTTGTTCCGGCCCTGTCTCTCAGCTCCCATCATGCAGCTGTGTCACTACTTCATGTTGTGACTTTGTTCAGTTTATGAATATGAGATGTATTGCCAGTTCAAATGAAAGTAATACAAATCTAATGGCCAGTAATGAGATGCTGTTTCGCCATTATTGGACGTGGGCTGGGTCTATGCCAGCCTCCGTGTGTGTGTGTGTGTGTGTGTGTGTGTGTGTGTGTGTGTGTGTGTGTGTGTACATTCTCAATGCTGCATATGATTTGATGCTAATAAAACCATACTTTCTGCTCCAGGGAGCAAGCACTGACCAGGATTCAGATTAGGACTTAATGGCTTCCAGGCCCCGGGCTAAATTGAAATGTAAAAGCCCAAACCAAACATCATTTAGTCCGTACGTTTCTTGATGTGGCCCAGCGAGTAAAAATTGAAGACATGTAGCTGTTTAACTGTAATTTGCTTTGTTTAATGCAAACGTTGTATTAAGGAGGCCGGACTGCATGAATGGAAATACACGTGTGGATTTGCATTTCTAAGCTACGACTGTTTCTGTTAATCTGTGTCTACTCAGCAGCCTCTTGGTTCAACAGTTTAAACTCTTTTATGTTTTACCTCTGGCGTGTGAGGCAGACAGCAACACAGAGCATTACACAGAAAAGGTGTGGTGATATGGGACCTCTGAATATATTTGGACAGAACTAGGTCTGAAATAGGAGACATTTGTGCACATTAGTAAAGTAAAAGGTAAAGAGTGTGTATTCTGCTTTTCCATCTTTAAAACACAAATATAAAGTATCATGTAAAAATGAGCTTGTTCAGATTTTTAAACCTCTATCATATGTTGTATGAATCCCCGAATCAATCTGTGAACTGAACATTAACAGATCTTAATAAGGACCTCCTAACTGGTTCACAACACATTTGAGGGCTGGGTCTTAAACACCAAGGTTTGCTTATGACTCTGAACCACCTTCAACACTCTGATAGCCAATCAGAGGCCAGGGGGTTTGTAGACAAGGGAGCCTTAAAGACACAGCAGTTGAAACAAAGCATTTCAGACACAGGCTGAAAGAATGGTTTCTAAGAGACAGAGAGAGAAAAGAAGAGAGTCAGTTTTTTCTTAGAGCTGTAAATCATGGAAAGATACTACAGGGTAGCAGAGGGAAAAAATGCAGAAAAATAAAACAAAATAAAATTGAAATAAAGTTACATAAAAAGTAAAATAAAATGAAATGAAAATACAATATAGTCAAATGAAATAAATTAAAAGAAATACAATTAAATATAATAACAATAAAACAAATTAAAAACTAAATAAATAAATAAATAAATAAAAAACACAGCACTTCCAGTTCATCAAAACATAATTAGAATAGAATAGAATAAAATAGAAAAGACTTTATTTATCCCTGAGGGGAAATTCAGGAGTCACAGCAGCATTTAAGAAAACAAAAGTAAGAAAGTGTATAGAAAGTGCAAAAAGGTCCTGAAAATAAATGACGACATCCCGTCCACCACTCTCCAGCCCAGCCAGTCTCCACCTCCACAGGGTCCAGGACTGAGCCTCCCCAGCAGTCTGTTCAGTCTCTGTCTCCTGGATCCTGTCTGCTCACAGCAGGTGAAGCTCCTCCAATGTGGCGCCAGCATCTGATGTCAGCTCCATCAGCCACGTCCGTGAACAGCACAATGCCACTCTGCCCTCCGGCAGCCCCTCTGCCCCTGGGCTAGCACGGCTAGCTCGTCCATCCCACCAGAGATAGAACCCACGTTCCCAACAACGATGGATGGAAGGACAGGTCCACGTCGTCACCTCCCACCTCACACCCGAGAACCAGCACGCCGTCCTCAACTAGAGAGAGCTGCTGCAACAGGCAGCTACTTGGGCAGCGCCTAGCAACGAAAACAATTACGAACGAAAATTAAAAAAACGAAAAAAAAAAAAAAAAATGAAACAAAAACAAAACGAAAATTACAACAAAAAATAATTAAATGAGAAGAACACAATAGATAAGACTAAAATAAATAGATAAATAAATAAAAACAACTGTCTCAATTCTACAAATGGAAATTTACCATACATTGGGTTATTAAAAAGAATGCAGCTTAAATATGTTTAGAAATGTTGTGACCAACTTGTTACTCAACTATTCGTGTTAAACAGAAGTACATCTAGTTCAGAGGACTACAGAGCAACGTGGTCACATCAATCCTGCCATCAATCATAAAAACCTTTTCTCTGTGTCTCTGAACCCAGCACTTTCAACATGTCAGAAAGGAGCGATCGAATGTAACCTGGATGGAATAGACGTAGCCTCACAAAGCCTCTGACTTTACTTTCTCTTTTATGTGCAGGAAAACTTGGCAAAGTAACTTCCATTTATTATCTTTAATTCATATCTCAGAGTCAGAAGGTCCACTCATCAAAAATCTTGAATCTGGACACATCAGCGATTAGACCATTTTCCCTTCACAGCCTCAATGTGTCTGTTCAAGGTCTCCCTGACAGCAGCCACAGTCTCACACAGCTCTGCACCACGGTTCAATTATGTCTTTGGACAACAATCAATACAATACCACTGGAAACACCTCTGTCAGTCATTTCTCATCAATGTGGGAATCACAGGTAGAAAAAGAGTGGAAGGATTCGAAGCTCTGAGGTGCACAGTTTTCTCTGGCTCTTGACACATTCACAGCTCGCTGATTTCTCTTGGACGGTTTGGCCAATCCCAGTGTTTGCATTGCCTGCAGGGACAAAAAAGATTGCAAAAAAGAAAAAAAAAAATGTCTGAAGGTGAGAAAAATCATGAGATCTGTCCTGTAGGGCTGCATCTATCTGATATTTTAGCATTGAAGTATTTTACTGAAAATCCCATCGATTAATTGAGTGATCAGATAAAATACATTTTTGTTTAGTTAAAGAGCAATTATCATTATTATTATTGTTTTTTTCTTTTTAAACTTATTTTTGGAGACATGTTGTGCCTTTAATTGGATAGAGGAAAGATGATACAGTGGGAAACAGGGGGAGAGTGAAGAGTGACATGCAGGAAAAGGGGCCACAGCTTGGATCCTCGCAAGGGTAAAACTCATGGACTGCGACCTTGACCTCTAGGCCTTCTATGCTCTGAAATGAAAATTTGTTTTAAACAAGTGACATTAGGTGATATATTTTAGGTTCAATGAGCTCTGACTAGAAATGAGACATTTGAACCAGGAATCAGACATATTCTTGATCAGATTTTCAGCACATCAGGCACCAGTGCTCCTTGATATTTCATCCATCATTGACCTGTGAGCTAATGCTGACAACTGCCCAGTTAGCTCTATTATGTTTTAATTTTGGTACTCAAATTATTTGAGAAATAGTCCTGTCTCACCTTGAGAAGCATGGATTGGATATAGACAAACACCATGGCCTGAGCTCACCTGTGTTCGCCCTTATAACCAGTGGTCCCCAAACTATGACCCGGGGGCTGGACACGGCCCACCTCCACATTTGGCCCAGCCCCCTGAACAATACCAAAGGCAAATTATGATTTTTTTTTTTTCAGTCTGGTCATGTGATCTAGACTTACACATGCATAGAATGTAACTTTCTATTCCACCCTTCTGCAGTTTGTGCCCTATCTAAAACCCCTCCCTAAAATAAAAAAATCCTGTTATACAACCATACTGGTAGTGAAATGTATTGTGCTGGTAGGTGTTGTATCACTCAGTTTGGTTTCTTAGCCTGCTTGCCTTCTGGTTTTCACAGTGAAGTTAATGAGAGAGAGCTGCAAACAGTGGTGTCTACAAGAAAGTTAATATTTCATGGTCTTTTATTCTGTGAAAAAACTGAAAAGGGTTATTTAGTTATTATCTATTTCATAAATAGTGTTATATATTGCCGCTGCCCAAGTAGCTGCCTGTTGCAGCAGCTCTCTCTTCTTTGTCCGTTTCTTGTAATTTTTTCATCTCTTTTTCGTCATCTTTGTATTTGGAGTGGATCATCACTTTGTATGGTTCATTGTTGGTCATGAACACCAAACTTTTTGTGGCTTCAGTGATATTTTTACTACTTTTCTCTTGTGTTTGTCTGGAGATCCTACATGTATCCATGGCTGCATTGTTTACATGTGAACTCAGCTGTTAGCAGCCTGTAGCATGTCATTGCTAACTAGTGTAAGGCTTGATGATTTCCCTCGAGGTGAGGAGGAGGAGGAGGTGAGGACGACGTGCTGGTTCTGGGGTGTGAGCTGGGAGGTGACAACGTGGACCTGTCCTTCCATCCATCGTTGTTGGGAACGTAGGATCTGTCTCCGGTGGGATGGACGAGCTAGCCGTGCTAGCCCAGCGGCAGAGGGGCTGCCAGAGGACAGAGTGGCATCGTGCTCTTCACGTGGCTGAAGGAGCTGACATCGGATGCCGGTGCCACATTGGAGGATTTGGCTGCTGTGAGCAGACAGGATCCAGGAGACAGAGACTGAACAGACTGCTGGGGAGGCTCAGTCCTGGACCCTGTGGAGGTGGAGACTGGCTGGGCTGGAGAGTGGTGGACGGGATGTCGTCATTTATTTTCTTGTGGACCTTTTTGCACTTTCTACACACTTTCTTACTTTTGTTTTCTTAAATGCTGCTGTGACTCCAGAATTTCCCCCTCGGAGATAAAGTATTTTCTATTCTATTCTTTTCTATATTTCATGAACAGTGTTATTATTTATTTTCTGATTTTTTCCTGTCAAGATCCCAGAAAGGGTTACTAATGTTTGGTTTATATTAGTGGCTTTCTGGGAAACAATAAATATTTACGTTTGGACACCTCTGCGATGGTCACACGTTTTTTTACAAACTGACCCTGGCCCCCCATCAGAGAAGGGAAAAGTTGTTTGGCCTTGACAGGAAAAAGTTTGGGGACCCCTGCTTTAAACCTTTTTGGTCACTGGTTTATTCAACGAACCTTTCACTCATCACTTTCCTTCACTCTTGAGACCCTTTTAGACGCTAAAAGTAATCAGTTGAGAGCAGGAGCGGCATCATGGGTGGGCCCAACAACCCCAGGCCCACCCACTTTCCGACAGGCCTGCCTCAAACTTTTCTGTGAAAAAAAAAAAAAGTCTTTGTCTTTTAAAAAGTCGATAATCCCAGGCCCACCCACTTTCCGACAGGCCTGCCTCAAACTTTTCTGTGAAAAAAAAAAAAAAAAAGTTTTGTCTTTTAAAAAGTCAATTTTAAGAGGAATATTATACAAATTTGTCACTACGCTTGTTTTGTTATCGTTAGATGCCCTGTCTTCATAAAATAAGCCAAGTTTGGCAATCTTTTAGTCCGTTGGTAAAAACTAAATAAATAAAAAAGGCGTGACTTTCAGCCTCATGTTATACCAGTAGGACTAGAGAATGATTCTGGGAAAGACTGTAGATTTTTGTCTTTTATTTAACTGTGGTTAATGTCTGCTCTTACAGCCTATCGTACATGGAAAGTTGAGGCTGTGCAGCCTTAGAGCACTGCCCTTTGGCTGATACCGCTGAGAACCATTGTTGTCTGACTCTAAAATGTTTTAAATTTTTATCAAATATTAAAAGATCAAAGCAAGTAAATCTGCTTTAAAACATACATGGTAACAGTAATATCTCTGTATAGTTCTAGTAACAGTTATTTACTAACTTTTGTAATAAAAGGCCCACCCAAAATTGGTTTGGTCCACCCAAAATTGAAATTCTGGCTTCGTCCCTGGTTGAGAGGAGTGTAATCCACCAACAGTTTGTGGTGTGTAGTATATGGACGAGAGCTTTCACACGTCACTTCCTGCTTTCAAAAGCATCTTGTATGAAATTATGTCACTAATTTGATACCAGAGTATTGTAGTCAAGGTTGCCAACCCTCCTGATTTTCCCGGGAGAGTGCTGAATTTCAGTGCCCCTCCCAAAAATCTCCTGGGCCCACAATTCTCACGAATTTATCCCGATTTCCATCCGGACAACAATATTGCTACACCATCAGAAGAAGAAGCAGAGGAAGAAATGAGTAAGAAGAGAAGTACTCCTGTAAATTCCAGAATGACTGGAAAAGAGAATTCCTGTTTATCCAGGACAGCACGAAGGGGATGGGATATGCTATGTGCACATTTATTTCTAGCATACATTGCATAGATTGGCAAAGATTAACCACCAATCTATGCAATGTATGCCTTTTTTGGTTTTATTCATTTATTTAGTTAAGACATTTTTTTATTTACCATCTTTTGCATGGGTACTGTGGTCATATATCAAATTTGCTATGTGACTTTACTTTGTTACTGTGGACTGTTATTTTCTTTGTCCAATAAATGAACTCTGTGAAATTCAAGTATTTCATTGTTCTTGTTATGTTTGTATATGACCCCCCCCTTGAAAATCTCCCTAATTCTGAGGTCTCAAGGTTGGCAAGTATGATTGTAGTTATTATAGTAGCTCTAATTATGAAGTTTTAAGTATTGAAAAATGGATCTTCACTTTTAAGATGTTTCTCTGCTCACTCATTTAAGGCAGACAGAACTAACAGACAGGACTCCTGAGCTTGTATCTGTTTATATCTGAAGTATTTCATCAGCTGCTGAGGAATATTAATAATAAAACTTCGTATCTTTCAAAGTCTATTCAGGCTGCTTATTAACATTACCCTTTATTGGTCCTCAGGGATGGTAAGAGCCATAAATCAAGCTGTAAACAACAACCCAGCAGCACTCATTTTTCTGCAAGTGAATTTAACCGTGTGTCATCACTATCGCTCTAATTGCTCCTGAGGGGGCCTGAAGAAGACATGATTCAGAAATTATTCAGCACAAAGTGGGTGAGGTTTATGTGAAGGATTATACCTGGTGAGGTGTCCATCATCAAGGACTAATGGACAACCTGAGGATGGTTGAGTCCCAAATTCCTGATTAACTGTGCTTCTTCTCCTTTATCTTAGTTTTAAATCGTAAACCACATGTGAATACATTTGTCTTTCATTTTGTAGCCAAAGAATAAAGGTTACACGCTCCATAACAAGGTTTTATTATGTTTTGCGACTCAAATATAACATGGGAAAGAGACAACTTCTAGTAAGCTCAGCTTATAGCTCCAAGCCATCAGTAAGCCAGCATTCCTCCACTCTCAAACTCGGTGATCCAGGTCAGTTTATGTTGTAGCTTGGTTTGTGAAAAAAAAAAAAAAGCAATAAAATTGGAAAATAATATGAGAAAGCCAAATGCCCTTGGTCTCCTTCAGCTGCAATTGCAAAACAGGTTATGATTATTACTCATGAGTAAGTTTTAAAAACAATGGTAGCAAGCGAATGGAAATAGAGAAACAGAATGTTTGTGCCAGTAGGTCAAGTGGAAAGAAATGAAGATTTTGTTAGTTTCAGTTCAGTGGTTCCCAACCTCCTCCAACTCAGGGCTCATTTTTCCTCAAAATTTTTCACAGCCCACCTCTGACCCCATAAATAGGGAGGCCATATAATCTATCTCAGAGCACTCTTTTTAATTAAGGACTGCAATGTGCTCCCACTGTGAAGTGGTCACAACAAAAGTTTCTGCCTTTCATTTGCTGGTCATATGTCTAATACTTGAAGAAAAGTACATTTTTAATATCCTTATAAACTAAACTTAATTTTCTAAAACATTATATGTTTTATCATTTGATCACCCCCCCCCCCAAAAAAAAAAAAAAAAAAATTAAAAAAATTGTACTATTTTGGAAATGATTTGGCTGCCCACTTGCAATACCTTTGCGGCCCACCAGGAGGCCATGACCCACAGTTTGGGCATCACTGCTTTTGTTAGCAGTGTTTTATCTTTGATAAGTATGGGATCAGGACCTGGGATGCTCAGTGTTTCCACACCGGATTGGGACCAGAGGCCAAAAAGTGGACTTTCAGATATACATAACAGCATGATGGCTGCTAATAAATACAACAAAGCAAAACACAACAGTAAACAAAGCAACTAAGAAAGACATTCAGCAATTTGTCTTCTTTGTGATTGGCATGTGGCTCTTTGTTACAGAAAATAATCAAGCTTTTTTCAGAAAAGACTGTCTGCCACCAGGAGAAATACAGCAGCTGCTGTCGAACAGGAAGTGATGAGGCTTTCAACCAAACAGCAGACTGCGTTGTTTCTACAGTATGTTCAGTGATGAAAAAGTGCCTGCACTTCCATCCTGAAAACGCCAGTTTGAAGTCCACAGGCCGCTCCTGACTCACCAATGTTGCTTGTCCAGTTCTCTCATGCGGCTGCTTGCAGCACATTGAAGTTTTTAACAACAACACCACCTACCTGAGCTCTGGCTCTGATTGGCTTAGCCTGAAATTGTACTCTACCTTTAGCCAGTCATCATTACATATGTGTCTGGCTTAGCAAGCCAGGTCAGATAACAGCTGTTAGATATCAGTGCACAATAACCAACAACATTTCACCGTTGTTTATGGTTACGGTAACTGTAACAGCATTGTAAAGTTTGAAAAATAAATAGATTATTTATTTATTGATTTATTTAATTTAATATTTTTAACGTTTTTATTTCAAACATGGGTCATGAAGGGTGGACAGGTTCTGCAACATCATCAGGTCGGCTGTGGACTTTAAACCATACTCAATAGGCTCTATGCACAGATAACTTCTGGGTGTGGTGGCATGGGCATTTCTGGTTACCAAAAGAAGCAGTAGACTGTGCCAGTAGACAGTGTTATGATGGCAGAGATTGAATAAAAAAGGTGTTTGCTGGAGTTACCTAAAGTATCTGTCAATGACATACAGAGAGTTGTCCGGGTATCTAGTACAACACCGTGTAGCAAGTCGTATAGAGACTTTAAAATGTTCGTGTTTTTATTTGTTTGGAGCTTTGAAGGTAATTTGCTAACACTAGCTAGCCTGAGCTAGAAGACCTTTGTGTTTAAAGTTAAGAGCTTCAGGTCAATTATACTTTAAAGAAGGTTTAATCATGTGTAGTATATACCTCTGACTTCATGTGTTGGTACTTTTCAGGTAAAAATGGGACTACAAAAGATCTCCCTGAGAGCCCACTGACATAAAACTCTCTTACAAGATATATGCTAGCGGGTAGCATACATCGGCAAAATGTCATTTTTCCTGCAAAATAGCAACTTTCATCAATGAACACGCAATCAGGTGTAACAGTCTTGCACAAGAGAGTCATTTTTAGTCCATTCTACATGTTATACAGCTCATAATCTACCTAATTGCTATAGAGCACTTGGCACTGGCTTAGTGCTAACGTACATTGGAAATTGCATTGATATGCTAGCGGTTAGTACAGATCAATAAAACTTTGTCTTTTTTAGCAAAATATCAGTTTTCACCTCAAACACAGATAAGTGTAATGGTCTTGCACAAGAGTCATTTTTAATCCATTCAAAAGGTTATATAGCTCTTAATGAACCAATAATGATATAGAGCACTTGGTGTTAGCTTGATACTAACATACATCGGGAATTCCATTAATATGCTAGCTGTTAGCATATATCAATTTTTTTTTTTTCCAGCAGAATATCAACTTTCATCACTAAACACAAACAAATTTGAGTAACTTCCTCACAAGAGATTCATTTTTAGCCCATTCAACATGTTATATCTCTCCTACAGCACACAGCAGTGGTTTGGAGATGGCTGAAAGAGCTGTCATCCTGTTTTGAAAGGCCTATGTACGATCATACGTAATCTCCTTTAGCGAGTAAAAAAATCAGGGCACAATTCAAAACATAAACATAACTATTAATATTAACCACACAGCAACAACGATAATGCACCGTTTTGGTTGATTCGACGACAAACATTTAATATTATCATTTGGTAGCACAGCGCTCTGAGGCAACCAGAAGTTTACATGCCATTGGGATTTTAACCAGATATATGTCATGCATAAGGCTTATACTTTTACACCAGAAGGCGTGGCAAGATGAACTGTTAATACCAGGTAGGATGGAGCCATGCTTTTATGTTGTTCACTCCAAGTTCTGAGCTGACCATCTGAATATGGAGACAGAGTGCATTTTATCCAACCACAGGCAGCACTGTGTGCACAGTTTACAGGTACATAGAAAAGACATGTGAAATGTTACCACTCAACAAACTGATGTCTGCACGTGTCTGAAAGCATTTCTTCCCTGCAAATGTGTTAAGGAGTATTAAACAAGGTATCAAAAAATCTGTATAAGTTTAAGAAAGAAAAAAAAACATGAAAAATGAAAATACTTGGTGAAAGGAGCAGAAATGTGGAAAAACTACTTTTGCTCATTTATGTGTGTGGTTTAAAAGTGTTTCCCTGCACACCTGGAGCTGCATTACACACCTTCACACCTTCACACCAACAGGAGAGACTCCGGCCTGCAGGCCAATCCCTCTAACAAGACTCACCTATTTTTCCTTCACAAGCCAACACAACAACAACAACAAAGGAACAAAGCTGGCAGGAAGACTTTATTGATTTATTCTCTATGCTAACTAGAGTTTGCAGTTGCACAAACAAACAGCACTTTGCTTTTCTTTTGTTTCATCCCAAATCCCGCCCCTAAATCATTCTAACCCCAATAAACAATATACTTTTGAAAATACAAAAGCATCTCTGATGTTGATCCCAAAGTTTCTGTCCAATTTATGCAGGTGTGTGTGTGTGTGTGTGTGTGTGTGTGTGTGTGTGTGTGTGTGTGTGTGTGTGTGTGTGTGTGTGTGTGTGCGCAGACTTCAGGGGAAGCAGAGATCCGGCCCTACTGTTCTCTCACCTGGGGCTGCTAACTAGCTCAGAGAGTACACGGTCATACGGCTCGCAGGTACCGCAGGGCAATTACACAACTATCATTTGCTGGAGACTACCTTCCTCTTTGATGTTGTTCCTCTAATAACAATGCCTCCTTTCTCTTCATCCCCCACCGGTGCCCACAGAGTGTTAATTACAAAGGCGATTACCATCTGCATCCAAACCCCTGTTTCCCAAATGGTGGGCCAGGATCCTGATGTGGGTCGCTTACAGTTCTGAGAAGGACTCTGAGTTACTCAAGGTAAAGAGTGGAAAACCATGTCAGGTGTAAGCACCTGAGCTTTTGTTGATGTGATGAATTTAAATGTAAGACCAGTCATTAGAGCTGTTTGAGTGCTGTCCAGGTGTTGTCCATTCCTGATCCTTCCTCACGTCCTTCTCTCACCTTTCTCTCTGTTTGAACTCGTGTTCTTCAGACCTATTTTTGACTCTATGGTCTGAACATTTGACCTTTGGCCAAATAAATAAACCCTGGCCTGCTCTTTGTTCCTTGTTTTGATCATTGTTTGTCTTTTACAGAATATGACCCTTGCCCTCCTCACTATCCTGAGAGCCTGGGTAAATGTTGAGGGCTGGATAAGAATGATCTGTTTACCTTGTCCTCAGTCTTTCTGATGACTCAAACACTTCTGCCTGACTAAGAGAAAACTGAGTGAGCCGAGGCCGCTGCTAAATCTGCAGATTCCTCACACACAGTTTCCTGCATCTCCAACACCTTCAACCATCAAAAATCATTTTACACAGCTTCTGTTGTAGGGGTTTGGGTCCTTCTCTTGATTTCTGAAATCTCTCCAGAGGAAAATAGTAACTACATGTGTGCGCTGCCGTGTTCTTATTTCAGGGGATCACATTTACTGACTTTTGCAACAGGCCGCTTGTTTTATGAAAACGCTTTAAACATCTCTGTCACAAGCCAGATGCATTGACTCAATCAATCAATCTTTATCCCCAAAAAATCCAAATCCCAAAATCCCCAAAAACCTCAGCTCAAAACATTTGCAGGTCTAGACCTACTCACAGGGGTAAGAACAAACTTTCTTTGAGGGTGTATTTAGACCTGGACTGTATGGTCCACTTTATACGGACCAGGGTTTGTTTCCCACGCTGGTGCAGACTTTTCATGCAGGTGTGAATAGACACAAACAAACCCTTGGTCCGCTTCTAACAAACTGTGGTGCGGTTCGTGGTTCTCCGGTGCAGGTCTGAATTACAACCCAAGGTCCATCCGAACTAACTACAGGATACATGTGCCTTTTGGGCCTATAAAGCCACTGGCCAACTGTACCATGCATAAGCACGCTTCAGCCTTAAAGCCCAGTTCATTTGGCAAGTGTGACCACAAGTGTGAGCACAATTCACTAATCTGCTTTGGCTCGCTTCAGAGAGGTTCGCTTCATGCACAAGCTCAAGCACGTGGACGTGATGTGTGATCCATGATGTATGGCCGCTGCGATGTTCCTTTCGACAATCATTTTAAACAATAGCAAATGTTAGAGGGCTGTGTCGGAAAGTCAAAAAGTCTCTGATGTTGTAGCAGTGAGCTCTGTGTCTTGCTGTGCTGACTTTGATGAGATTGCACTACGTGTAAACAGACACTTTACAATAACATGGGCAGGCCCATGGGTCTAAAGTCTGGTTCATAATGGAGCACTGTGACCATACTGTCCAGCAGGGGGGCGGTGCTGCAGGGGGGCAATCATGCTTAAATGGCCAGTGGGGCCAGATTATCTTCCAGTTTGAGTGGGTGATGGATCGATCTCAAACCCCATAACCAGACTCATCAGAGCTGCCCTGGCTCTCATTTTCATTTTGGCTGAGAATGACAGCAGCCAATAAGAGAGAGCAGCTGACGAGGGACTAGAAAGGATTGAAGTCATCAAGAAGTGTGACTCTGTTAACTGGTGACTCTTAGCCAACCATTACTGACATGTTTGGCTGAGAGTCACCAGTTAGCACAGTCACTCTTAACCACCGTTGTTGCTCTGTAATGGTCAGAATGTGGTAGAAGTTGACTGAGTTTAGTTTTTAAAGAACACTGACTTGTCAGAATGAAAGGAGCTAAATGCCGCTTCTGCTGCCAAAATGGGTACACTTCTTTATGATGACATGGGTTGTAAAGGGGTCTATAGGTAGCTAGCATAGAAATGCTAACACTGCAGAGATGTGCTCTCTCCTCCTGGTGCCAGTCAAGAGACAACAGCCGGTTACAAAAAATAAAGCCTAGAAAAGTATTGGGTCTAAAGTGCTAATTTCAAATTCAGCACCCACTGAAAGGGAAGGATGATTTTTTTTCTTAATTGCAGTTCAGAAGATATTGGGATCATCTGATTGTCTAATCAAAGACACAGTTCAGCTCACATGACTGACTCCAGTGTGGCCATGTCTGCTGGTTGGCTTCAGTTCACTGTCTCAGGAATGGATGGGTGATGTTGCGGAGACTGTGTCTGGATTTTTAACGGTGTATGGTCCCAAATAAGCTGAGATTCTCCATTTAACTTCACATTTATTGTATTAATTAGATGTCATGCTGTTAGAAATGCATGTTGGTCAAGCTCCGGCACCTTTTATAAATTAACTGCAAACAGACAAAGTACACACAAACAGCAAAATATGCAAACCCTGCACTCACTATGTGATTTGTAGTTACATAGTGGTTGTAAAATGCATTTTTTTAGAGACATTTAGTATTATTAATTATTAGTATTATTAGACCACTTATTACAAACACTGAAGTTAGAAGAACAGTGTGTGGGATGTGACAAAATCTAGTACATCTAAAAAAATAAAAAAAAAGGTATAAAACGAAGGCAACACATTTCAAGAGACATATTATTGTTCTGATATTTGTGCAAATCTTTGGTCACCTATAATAAGACCTCATAGATTAATTATTCTGCTACATTTTCACGAGGACTGAGTGATTCTGATGAGGACACTAAAAGGCACTTTGGAGTGATATTGGCTCTAACTGTGTGTTCACGCTAAAAGAGGCAAAAGAGACAAAAGAGGCAAGCACGCCACCTGAGTGGCCAAAGCGTCCTGAGCGGCCAAAGCGGCTAAAGTGTCAAAAGAGGCACCAGATGAGAAGTTGAGCCTCGGTCAACTTTATGGTAATTAGCTATGACGCAGTTCAGCGGCAAACAGTGGCAACCAATCAGAGTGGAGATGTCCTTCGACCGAGCGGGCCCTAAAGAACAACGCATGTAACTTTGGTTCCTAGTTCCGTCTTGGATACAGAAAAGCTCATTAACTGTGTTCGGGCTCATCCTATTCTTTTTAATGTCCACCTTTTTAGCTACCGTGACCAACGAAAAAAAATTTGTGTGGTAGATTGTTCTGATGAGTTCATAAAAATGTGCAGTAATAGCAGAAAATAGCGAAGTGAAGTGTAGTCTGTGGTAAAGACGTAGCCTAGCCTAGCATGCAATCATTTTTTGCTTCATCTGAATGAGATGACACCAGAGCTCCAGACTAACTTTTTTCAGCAACAATCTGAGGTTTACGCTGGGGGTGCAGGTTACTTTTATTACCAAACAGTCTCCCACTGGATCCTTCTGGATCGTTCCGTGGATGGCTTCGTACCGGACTGTGCGCCGGGATCTGAACGGACACTGGTAACCTGGTTTTCACTTGCCTGTTTTGGGCGACCTTTTTTCTTCCTTGAGGATCAACGTTGTTTTGTGCTAGAGGATCGGAAAAACAGGATTGAAGGAGCGTTTAAAATAGTGTGAAGAATGACAGCTTGTATTTTTTCGTTAGTTGGGAACTTTTTCATGATTTTGGTTTATGAACATTGAGATTATTGTTTTATTTTGGAACGGGAAATACGCACGGGCTGCGCGGGGGTTTAATTTATTGATTAAAAGATTAACATTGAGTCCGGCTTCTGGGTATTTTTCTTTAGGATTATAGAACACACACACACACACACACACACACACACACACACACACACACACACACACACACACACCACAGAATTTTAGTATGTTTCAAAACTGTAAAAGTTTGATTTTGTGGATAAATCAATATGATCTCCTTTGTAAACTGCTTCCTGCCTGTCAATCCACTCGTGACTGATTAGATGGTTATCATGTACTGTAAAAAGATGGTGATTTTACATTATGTTCATGCTTTAAACTGAAGTTGAACAACAGCAAGCAGCTGCCGCTGTGAAGAAGTCCGCTGTGCAGCTCCTTTAAATGACAAGCGCGATTGTCAGTCACGTGACGAGCGCCCCAAGCGGCTAAAATATTTAGCCGCTTGGGGCGCTGTCCGCTTTCTCGGGCGTGCTTGCCGCTTTTGCCTCTTTTGCCTCTTTTGCCTCTTTTGGTGTGAACACACAGTTAGGACAGCTGGATGGAAAACAGCCGCAGCTCTCTATGTTTAAGAGCTTTGTCGACTGGACCTGTGATGATGAAGAAGCGACAGAGGCTCTCTTTGAATGTTGTCTTGAGTATAGCCGAGGTCTTTTGACTGTGTGTGTTTTTTTCGTGAAAGCAAAGACAGATTTTGACATTGTGGATAAATAAAGTTCACTCTGTTCTTTTTTATTCTAATGGTGAGACTGTAATATCAGTAGCAGCTGGAGTCTGGCAGCAGCAGACTGTCCACATGTGGAGTTTTGCTGAAGCTATACTTTGCTCTGCAGTTTGTCTCTGTTAATGAAATAAAGGAATCAGATAATAACTAAGAGTCCAACAAACCTGGGATATGAACATTAAACTGATGCAGTCAGAGCTTTGGGTAAATGGAGTTCTGCTTGTTTTACCTGTCATTGTAAAACACTCGCAGCACTTTGTCACCTTGATGCCGAGAACAGATATGCCCAAGTTTTCTTTTTTTTTAATCCGAGCACATCGCCAGCACACAGTGGGAATGCATTATTCAAATAGATCTTTGTTACTCCTCCAAGATGATTGTGGCACAATCAGCCATGAAATAAGTTTTGCTGTTTTAAAAGTGTTATTCTCCCTCCAGGTCTCTCAGGTGTAGCTTTGTATTCAGGTCGGCTCGCCTGCGCCAAAAATCAATCTCAATCAAAGGTGGCGAGGAGTTTATCATAAATTATCATGAAAAGGGTTCCCACTCAGTAGATGCTTAATTACAATCTCATTTGAATAAGTTTGCATATTAATGAGTTTGGAATGAAAATGGTTTGTGGGGTTTGTGATGGGGGGCCGCGGGGTAACCCACGGCGATAATGACGGTCCTCTAAAATGTATGCGATATTATTACTGGTGGAGAGCAGCACACTTTCTGTCACTTTCTCAAACACACACACACACTCACACACACAAGAAACCCATCAGCCTAAGCTCTAGCAGACTCAAAAATACAATTCACACACACTCACACACACACATACGCACACACATACACACACAGGGTATACACACATTAAGCTCACTCACACTCAGGGGTGTTATAATATGATTAATGGGGGAGTGTCTCTGACATTAATAAACTATAACCAAATTAAAGACTTCATTAGTCTCTTCTTGGGCTCAGCGTTTGGTCACACGGTGAATCAGCGCTGTGTGATATCTGCTTCGCATGACTTTTCCTTTTTCCTCTTTCTCACTTTCCTCACCACCAAAGTTTCCTCTGACGTTAACTTCACCTGACAGATCCCCCGTCCGGTGTGACGTGTGTGAAGTTAATCTGACGGGAGACGGTCGACACCAGAGAGTGAGTGTTTTGATTTTATTTAAAGTAATTTAAGACCAGTGAGGTTGTTCTCTGCTTTTTGAAAAATGATCAAAGCAGCAGCTCCCAAAGTGGGGGGTTACTAAACCTGAAAAAGGACGTTATGAAATGCCTTACAAAACGAAAAATCATGTAGATTTTCATAATTTATCCATTAATGTAAATTATGAAAGAATTAAATTAAATATTAAACTATGCAAACAGAAAATATTTGACCTGTTTTCCTTTTTTGAAGATCCCTGAGGTGACTGAGCCAGGATAACGACAGTGGAAGCAGATTCATTTAGGAAAGACAACATGTGACTATAGGAAGACTCATTTTACACACATCATATAAGTTACGGATCTTCTCTGTGTCATGTTAATTTTATGTGATATCAACCTATTCACACAGCATGAATCTAGTGTTCTTTATGTTTAAATTTAGTGTTTTACTTCTGACACATTGGCTGAAATAAACTATAACATGCACAAACATGCTCCTGCCTCAATGGACAGACACGGACAAGCACCCTGAGTAGTTGGGGGTGTCACCCCAGCAGCGCCTGGGAGGTGTGTGGAAGCCCATAACGTAATAATAACCTATCACGTAATAATGACCCATAATGTAATAAATTTGGCCTTTTTTTAAATGTAATAGACCTATAACATAATAACTGACCAATAATGTAATAAAAGTCCTGAACCTATAATGGAATAACTTTTGACCAATGACGCAATAACTTATTATGTTACTGGCCGGTTATTACGTTATGGGCCTGATGCAAAAAAAAAAAAAAAAAAAACCCTTTGAAAATGTAATAACTGAGCTGATAACATAATAACCAGCCAAGAGTGTAATACGTTCGCCCTTTTTGACAATGTTATAGGCAAATAACATAATAACTGACCATAACAGTGTCTTGCATATCAGTAAGTGCCTCAAAAAACTACTTATTTTTGTCGTGAAAAATGCAATCTTTATTAAAACTCTGTAACAGTTCTTCCTTAAATCTACTTAAATTTATTGTGGCTTGTGTTTTTTTCAAAATAAAATTAAACAATAAATAACAAAATTGAGTTGTGGTCCCAACAACTTTAGATCCTGAACTGAACAATAGAACAATGGAATTGAACATATTTAACCTGAGCACAAAAATAATGAGGATTACTGTTACCTTTTCTTACATTTAAACACTCAAAAATAAATAAATAAATGAATAAATAAATAAATAAATAAAATATTTAAATTACTTTCTACATTGAAAAATACATCAACTTGTCTTTGGCAAATAGCTCTTAAAGACCACTGCTGCATCCAGCAGCTCTTTACAGTAAAAAGAAAGAGAGTTATAACTATATATTTTTTAATAATTATGAATCTAATTATTGACAAAATCCAGTGAAAGTTATTACGTTATAGGTTCAGGATTTTGATTACGTTATTGGTCAGTTATTACGTCATGGGTCATTATTATGTTGTGGGCCTCTACATGGTGAACGGACACCCCCTGCAGCTCCCTGCCTGGTGTCTAAACTTCATCTGTGGCAGGATTTGAATCATGGACCATCCATTTTCCAATCCCTGTCCCTGTAGACTGAGCTGGCCCTGATTCTGTGTGTTGTTTAATTTTTCTAAAGCACTTCTTAACTGCTGGCTGCACACATGTCTGAGGGGCCCTGAATAAAGCCACAAATACACCAGATATGTCTGCAGTCCGACTCCGGTCTGTTGGGTCTTGACCGCATTTGTCAGCTCACACAGGCTGTGTGTTCAGTCCAACAAGCTGCATGACTGACAGACAGCTGGAGTCACAGACCGAGGAGTTCCAGCTCTTCCCACTCGATTAACAAGTCTCTTGTCCTTTATGTTGGGCTGTAAAACCTCAAACCTGTTGACTCCTGGTCTGACTCTGCCCATTATGTCAGTTTGTCATTTAAGTCAGGGTAAAGTGACACAGTTTGTTTTATTTTGAAAGTCATCGGGTGTTTTTAGGTAGTTTCCGGATAACAACGTCCTGACCAGCTTGATCTCCCCTGCGCTAAATTCATGCATCACAGCTCCACATCTGGCAAAAATAGGATGGCTGGGTTTTACCTGGGACATAACAGACCAGCCACACAGACGCACTGCAACGGAACAGATCCAGTGTAAGTCCACAGATTGGCTTGAATAGAAACCTATCAGATCTGTTGCCATGATAGAACAGAGACGCATCTGGTGTATGTGGCAGATCCAGATATTTGATTCATAACAGAAACATTGTGTATATATTTGTTATATATTTATTGTCTATTCATTTGTACTTTACTAAAGTTTGTATGTTCTTTCTCATTCTCTTGTCTTTGTTGGTTGAGAACTTATTCTCATGTTACTGTGTGTGAGGGAATAAAAAATAAAACAGTAAATACAAAGGATGTTTCTAACAAAGGATGCACTTTTCCGAACATGTATCAGCTCAACATGTTTTGTCTGAGTCCAAAGGAGGGGGTACTGATAACGTGTCAGCATTTGGAGATGTAAGAGTAAGTCATGTTTTTAGAGTTAGTCATTTATTTTAGAGTATTTCTAAGTGTATTTGTTTCACCCTGAAATGTTTTTAAGCTCATACTGTTCAGGAATTTTAAAACAAATAGATTTTTAGAGATGTTTTCGTTCCTCAGCTCCCAGTGCATCAGGAGTCTAAGGCCATGTCCATCTCAAATAAGAATCTTAAAAACTCAAATTTGATTGCGAACAAAATGTTAAAAATTGCTCAAGATCTTCTAAAGGATGCTGAAATGATAAGGTCATGACATGAGGGATCTCCTGCCCGGATCAAAACACAGAGGAGAAGACCTTAAACATCAGGGTCTGCCCGTAGCTCCGCCCCCAACAGGCCTCCAGAGGACAAAATGAAACAACACTGAGCCCAAAGGGTAACAACTTAGTTACATTTTGGGCTCTTTGACATTTTTTTTCGTTATAACATTTCAGGGTGTTGTAACAAAATTGGGCTCTAACAGGGCTAACCAATCACAGGGAAGGGGGCTGTGTGGAGTGGAAAGCCTTAAAGAGACAGCAGCCAAAACAAAGAGGCTGAAAACACCAGAGAGAAAAAAAGTAGAGATTTATTTGATCTGTAAATCATGTAACAATACTACAGATGCACCAGAGGGACAAAAAAGACTAGAAAAAGCACGATAGCCCCTCTTTAAGTTTATCTGAAAAATATATCAACATTGCCGTTAAGGAGCAACAATGATCTACTTTGCATCCTTGATGACCTGAAGGACAAAAAGGGGATTGAAGTCTAGTCGTTGGATCTGTCAGATACAAATCTATTTCACACCATCCAACAACCAAAGCTCTACATCACCCTCTTCTCTACATCCAAACCTTTAAACACGTACGTGCGGGTGCTTCCTGTCTCATCCTCTGGTCTGAGTTTGACTGGCAGGAGGAAACTGATCGGCCTTCAGCATGGCACACTCCAGCTCCACAAACCATCATAAAATTCAAGGATCCTTTAAGCTAAAGAAAGCTAAAGAAGACCCAGAAAATTCAGGAAGTATGTTTCTGAGTCTCTCCTCCTGTCAGCAGCAGTACGCAGAGACGTTAAGAGTCTATCCCCGCTGCTCC
The DNA here is from genome assembly GCF_033239565.1 of Halichoeres trimaculatus. Classification (NCBI taxonomy): domain Eukaryota; kingdom Metazoa; phylum Chordata; class Actinopteri; order Labriformes; family Labridae; genus Halichoeres; species Halichoeres trimaculatus. Next base: position 3,503,202 of record NW_027437186.1, read on the forward strand.
TCTGATGACCCATTTATCTGCTGCTCTGCTCTGTGGGGAAATAACCCCACACAATGGAAATACAATAGGATCAGAACAGCCGTCATCACACAAATAAAGCTGGGTGTCAGGACTGATGAAAGCGTGTATCAACACATGGTCCTGATCACAGAACGGTTTTAAAGTCACATCATCGAATTAAACAACAGCTCTTTGGGATGAAGCTTTCCCAGACACCTCAAGTGGAAAAGAAAGAGACGCGTTTGTCGTTACACTTTGTCTGAACACAGAAATAAAAGTCTTCCTCTTTGTGTTCAACATCTTTTTAAATGATGAGGGTGACACAGTTTAGGAGAGATTTATTGACTGTGCAAATCATATTATTCCCACCATGAGAGCCGGATAAGTCTAAAACCTTAGGAAGTCATCAGAGTCCAGCTTTTGGTTTCACTTGCATGCTCCAAGCATGACCAACTTCATCTCTCAGTAAAGTCAACCTTCACCCCCAACTCACCAGTATTCACATCTCTGGACGCAACATCTGTGTGTTTCCTGCCTGTTCTCTTGGTCATTGAGTGTGTACATTTATTATGCATAGAGAGCTCATTTGAACATGAAATGATGTTATCTTGTGTTTGTGTTGTATTGTGTAAGTTACAGAACTTGTAGACTTCAGCTTTTAAAACATTATTAAATACATACAAAGCTATTCTAATGTCAACAGCTGACATAACACGAGCTGTCTTTGGTGTTGGATTAAATTTGAATAAAGGCTGAGTGTTATTATTGGTAACAAAGCAAGCAGGTTAAATGGTTATCTGATTTTTAAAAGCTACATCAACCAGATCACACTCAGTGAAAAAAGACACGAGTATCACAATGATCTGTGCACCAGTCCCTAAAATCAACCTTCCAAAGACTACGACTCACTCAGAAAGCAGCAGAAGGACCATGTCAGGCCTATTCCTGTCTCATACTGAGGTTCAAAGATAACTGCTTTGGCTCCTCAGTGTTCAGTGGAGAAAGTCCAAACTAAGAAAGTAAAAATGTCTTGGAACACTTTATTCAAGTAAACTCTCCAGTCAAGTCCAGAAAGGTGTCCTATCGCAAGATTTAACACTTCAATAGTGACGCCAGAGGAGTAAATGTTCTAATTGGGTAAAACATTGAAGTATTTCTTTAGTTTCTTGTATTAAACTATGATTCGTAAAAAAAAAAAAAAAAAAAAGTTATAATGAAGAAAGTACATTTTTCTTAAAGCACTGGCAGAGTACTTCACTCCATAAAAACAATTCAGGCACCGATTTTTGTTTTTGCAACATTTTTGTGACTTGGCAGGTAAATTATGGACATTTTTTGAATTATGCTGTTTGAATACAGTTCAACTTGAATGTTTTTAAAGAGATGTAGGGAATATTTTATTGTTGTTATTTATTTATTTATTTATTACCTTATCTATTCATTTTTTGGTATGGATGAGACTGAAGATAAGTTCATTTAAACTGTGATTTGTGGCAGATAATTTTGAAGATCCCAGAAGAGAAAGGGAAGACAAGAAATAAAAAGGTAAATCAAAATATGACTGGATAGAAGGATTGTTTTCGATTTACCACACAAAAAACAACTAAATAAAAGAGGGGGAGTCGTGTTCAGGCAAAGTGTGAGGAATAAAATCAAAGTTGTGACTTAATTATTCACATTTCTGCCTCTCAGAGCCATGATATTTTATTTTTTAAAACTCTGACCTCTTAGCAACATGTAGAGACACCGCCCTCGTCATCTTTGGTGATATCACAACATTACACTTATTCCAGTGAAAACAAGATAGAGAGAAAATAAAATATAATAAAATGAAATAAAATATCTGCCAAAACCTTCTACAGCAAGTTAAATACAGAAAGGCAAAAACTCTATCCAGATTTTCCAAATAAAACTAGTGTATTTATATTTATAATAACAATAACAAATAACTTAATAATCAAACTAATAGCCAATTACTTCCTGTTCAAAGGGATTTATTATACTTTTAGGTCTTATTTAATCCAAATAGCAAGAAGAAATTTTCAAAATTGCACACGCTGAACTTATGTTCCTCTAAAGTTCATGAGGAAGCAGAGGGATAAACTAAAACTGCAGCTCTATGAAAGCTAAGCCTGACCTCATTTCCAGGTTTCAATGAACACACTTTAATAGTCATTTCACTGTTTTGCATTTCAAATCAAACATTTTATCTCTTTTTTGAAGGCAATGCTTTTTTTAAACCGGACAACAGTCGACAGAGACTGATTGGAGAGTGATTCACTCCTCTCTGTGAGAGCTTCTGCTTGTCAGGCCCTCCACGGCAGAACGTAATGATCAGGCTCTAAGCATTATGTAACTCTCTATAATGCACCCTGCTCCACACAACGCTTTAGTAAAGTGTCACCTTTGTTCTTCGCAGGAAACCGACGGTGGAGCGTGGACTGTGCTGCAGAGGAAACAATGCAGCTGTCCGCGGCTGTTTGTGTAGTCGGACAGGAATTCAGCTCTGACTGAGAGACCTTGAGCTTTTAAAGACAGAGAGGAGGGAAAGAAAGCCGAGGAAGGAAAGTGTGCCAGGTCCACCCCGGCGATGGAGAGGGTCGACTCATACCTGATGCAACAGCAGAGACTAGTGGCCAAAGAGAGGAACGACTTCATCGTTTCTCTGTTTCTCTTTTCATTCACGTCACCTTTGTTTACCTCTCCTCTCATTTTCAATCACTTTCCTTTTCTTTTTTACTCCCAAATTCACCTCCCAGACTTGACCTTTTCCTCTGTTTGCATGATTATTATGGTTACAATTATTACAGATTACACACAGGGGGAGGAGACACACACCACACACACACTACACACGACACACACATGCACAGCAGCTTTTTATTAGATCCGTACAATGGAGCTTATTGACTTCTCAAAGGGCAAGAGCCATGAAAAGGGGAATTATATTTCTGTTGTTTCTTGATACTGAAGGAAACACTCCGTCTTATTCGGCTGTGCTGCTAATTTTATACGTTTACATCACACCAGTTGTTGGGAGGAGGAGAGAAAAGTGATCAGAGAGTGTCTCTGACCTCTGACTGAGACGGTTTTTAAAAAACAATCTGTAAAAATGTTAAAAATGTGTGTGTCTTGTGGCGTTTCTTTGTATTTACGGACACACAGAAACACAGATCATCAGTGTGTTGATGAGCAGGAGCCAAAAAAGACGGGAGGTGGAGAGTGTTCAGCTGTGTGGAAGAGTCTGAGCTTAATCAGAGCTGAGGGCAAGCAGATTAATTACACCACGACTTCAACACACACAGCTACCAAAAATACACACCAGCGTGCATACACACACACACACACACACGTGAGCAGAAGTAGACACCAGTGGCCCTGGCTAATAAAGACGGCATGCTAATGAGCAAGTGTAGCCCCTGTTAAGAAAGAGAAAAACCAGGCGTGGAGCAAATAATCATAAAGTCATATTGATCTGTGAGAGGAGACGTTAAGCCTCCATTAAGGGCAACAAAAGAAAAGCATCAGGCTTCATCAGCACCACAAGCTAAGGGGAGAAACGTGAGATCACAGACAGATTGTCATTAAGGACGTCATGTGACACCCTCACGCATGCACACACTCGTCATGTTTGCACTCATGCACGCATGACGGCAGTGACAGCAACACACACGCACACACTGTCACACACACAGAGGAGTGGATGCATGCCGGCCCTTACACCGTAACACAGAAGGAGAGGAGGGGAGAGAGGGAGAGGAAAAGACAATAATGAAAGATTAAGAGGAGGAGAAGGAGAACAAGGAGGGAGGGCTGCTCTAATAAATCAGAAAAACACGCAGCTCCCGTTTGTTTGGAGATGGACTCAGGCTGAGCTTTTATGAGTGTGCTGCGATCCTGCAGCTCGCCGCATGAATACTAAATCTTTACTGTTAAAGAGCGCAACATGGTCACCATGACGGGATGGGACTGGAGCCAGAAGACAAACAGAAAGTCAGAGATTCAAAGTAGCAAAATGAATTTGTAGGTTTTAGCACTCAGGCTGATCTCTAATAAATATCCATCTGATGTCAGAGCAGAGTCCAGGCAGCGTCCTCACAGTATATATTAGTGCTGTGAGAGTTTTAATGATTGTTTTTCAGCTTGAAACAGATCAGAAGTTGTAAATTCAGACACATTCTTCACTCAACTGTAGCATTAGCATGAAGCCATTGCTTATTCTGCAGCATATACAGTGGGAACAATAAGCATTGAACGCGTCAACTTTTTTCTCATCACATTTATTTCCAAAGATGCAATTCAAACAAAATTTCTACCAGACATTGATATTAACTCAAATAATCCACACATGAAAAGAAATCACAACTTTGAGATCCATAAATAATGATTATGTGGAATTAAGTATGATAACACAGGAAAGAAGTATTGAACACACCATGGAAAGGCTGAATACTTTGGCAAGAAAATGCACCATACCACCTGAAATCTGTCAGTAATTATTACTTTAACTTCCAATTAGTGCAAACCAACATCAGCTGGGCTAGAGCAAATTGATGGTCCTATAAAAAAGGTTGATGTTCCACCAAGCAGTTAAATATGACACACCTCAAAGGCAAAGAGCTCTCTGAAGACATTCACAACCTGATTGTTGCTCAGCATCAGAATGGAACTGGTTACAGACTTATATCAAAGCACCTGAGTATTCCAGTCGGCACCGTTGGGGCCATTATTCACAAGTGGAAGAAGCACCACCTTACCATCAACAGGCCACGCACAGGAGCTCCTTGCAAGATTTCTGACCAGGGACTCAGAAAGATAGTCAGAAGAGTACTCAAAAAGCCAAGGACCACCTGAAAGTGCTCCAGAAAGACTTGGAGGCAGCAGGTACAATTGTTACAGAGAAAACAATAGGTAATGCACTCCACCGCCATGGCCTCTATGGACGCTCAGCCCACAAGACTCCATTCCTCAAGAAAAGGCATGTTGAAGCTGGTTTAAAGTTTGCTAAACAGCATCTTGACAAGCCTGTAGAATACTGGAAGAATGTTGTCTGGTCAGATGAGACCAAAATTGAACTTTTGGGCTGTCATACTACAAACCATCTTTGGAGGAGAAATGGCACTGCACATCACCCAAAAAACACTACACCAACAGTGAAGTTTGGAGGTGGAAGCATCATGGCATGGGGTTGTTTCTCATCTCATGGTATTGGCAAACTTCATATAATTGACGGAGCAATGAATGGAGCCATGTATGAGGAAATTCTTGATGTGAATCTGCTGCCATCCACCAGGATGATGAAGATGAGACGCGGCTGGACCTTCCAGCAGGACAACGATCCAAAACACACGGCAAAGTTGACTCCCAAATGGTTTCAAAAAAAGAAAATCAATCTGTCAGAATGGCCTAGTCAATCACCTGACTTAAATTCAGTTGAACATTTGTGGAAAGAGCTAAAGAAAAGGGTTCACCAGAGGGCACCAAAGAATATTCAAAATTTAAAGACAATCTGTGCAGAGGAATGGGCCAAAATCACACCTGAGCAGTGTGGGCCATTAGTTAAAACATACAAGAAGCGTCTGGAAGCTGTCAAAGCAAACAAAGGCTTCTCCACTAAGTATTAGATGAGTCTCAGTTAGCATGTTCAGTACTTTTTTCCTGTGTTATCACACTTCATTCCATATAATCATTATTTATGGACCTGAACGTTGTGATTTCTTTTCATGTGTGGATTGTTTGAGTTAATACCAATGTCTGGTAGAAATGTTGTTTGAATTGCATCTTTGGAAATAAACGTGATGAGAAAAAATTTGATGCATTCAAAACTTATTTTCCCCACTGTATATATAAAACCTACATTTTATGCAGTAGTTATTTGAAGTGCACAGTGGCCTTCACTTTAATTGTTGGTTTACATAAAATAAGTCTAATTTGTTTGAAGTAAAACTGTTCAGTTTAACATATGAAATACATGTCATATATATATATATATATATATATATATATATATATATATATATATATATATATATATATATATGACACTGGCTATTTCTACCTAAAATCAGTTGTTAGTACAAGTCATATTTCCTCATTTATTTATCTTCTGCTGATTTATGAGATTATATAAAAAACAGTTTCAATGAAGATGAAACTTAAAAACAGACGATATTTCTGCTCTTTTAGAGACTAAATGCCAACATGCAGATATGAATATCTGCTATGCGTTGGTTTAGTACTGGATTCATACTAGTACCACATTTAACTGGATGTAAGCCTCTAAAGTATCACCTGACTGGAGAGGAAATATATCAAACATATTACCTACATGAAATATATATACATGTTTTTAAAGGGTAGCACTTTAGATTACAGCCCGCGTCTTACAGTGTAGTTTCCCGTCTCTTACAGTGTAGTTTCCTCAACTGTAGGGGTAACTCTCACACATGTACCTTGACATTTTGCGGTACCTATCGGGTAGTTACGCTCGCGTCTTACAGTGTAAGTCCTGGAGTCTTACAGTGTAGTTTCCTCAACTGTAGGGGTAACTCTCACACATGTACCATGACATTTTGCGGTATCTATCGGGTAGTTATGCTCTCGTCTTACAGTGTAGTTTCCCGTCTCTTACTGTGTAGTTTCCTCAACTGTAGGGGTAACTCTCACACATGTACCATGACATTTTGCGGTATCTATCGGGTAGTTATGCTCGCGTCTTACAGTGTAAGTCCTGGAGTCTTACAGTGTAGTTTCCCGTGTCTTACCATGAACTTACCAAAACAGTGTAATTTTCCTGGACATATGCTCTAACTATGCAAACCTTGATGTATCACTTCCTCATCAGCATGGATAAAGATTATGTAGACCAATGATAAAGTTAAAAGCTGTAATGTATTGATGAGTATGGGTTTCACATAATAATGATATTCAGACGTATAAAATATCTTTATTTTTTTATACACACAGAGACCCCACATTGTAATTCTCCTTTTAAGTTACTGATCCATTAAGATCACACTTGTCTTTGCTTACTGGCTAACTATCCAGTATTTTCTGTTATAAATTGCCTCTGTTCTTCGTTGATGTGTTGTAAGCATTTTGTATATAATTTTATTCAGGCAACTTAGAGGGCAGACCGGGGTCCTTAGGATTTTGCGTATTTGCGTTCATGCCTTTATGCGGGCAGCCTGGGGTCCTAAAAGTTGTATAGCCCGAACGGAGATTCCGCGATTGTTTAAAAGCATCTTCAAAACATCTTATAAGTTATCAGTGATGCATTCTTGAGGAAGTAAGTACTTCAATAGCTTACAAGTTATCTTTAAGGAGTGCTGAGTGAGGAATGAACATTTAGTTTATGTTTGTTTATGTGGCAGGAATTTTGGTTCTTATTTCCCTTACGTTGCACTGCTAATGCTAAACAGCTAGTGGGCGCATCATTTACGTCTGGTAGACACTGTCTTTGATTCACCTTCTGTTATTTATTGTTTCAGATACCATACACTGCCAACCCTGTTGAGATGCACTACTGATAAGTGGCTGTTGGACGTTGATGTCACACACATTATTCATCCTCTTCGTTCATTCAATCTCCATGCATCCGGCCGTTGCTGTAATGCTGTTTCTAAAAGGATACATAAAAGACTGAACTGTGAACTGTGTATCTGCCTTTACTCTCTGACCGGAGTATCTGTATGGATAAAGTGTCCAAGCATTATTCATCATAGAAACACAGATGTCAGTAGCTTCAACAGTTCCACTGCAACAACCCAGCACTTCACCTGTAACTACTGGTCAACACCTGGAACTGGACTAGATTATAAAATGCACACTAGTAGAGGGTAGTTACACAGTAAGTAAAGCCAACAAGTGTGCACTTTAAAATCCAGCCCGGTTCCAGTTGTTGACCAGTAGTTTCAGGTGAAGTAGCTGGTAGTTACACAGTAAGTAAAGCCAACAAGTGTGCACTTTAAAATCCAGCCCGGTTCCAGTTGTTGACCAGTAGTTACAGTAAAGTAGTGGGTAGTTACACAGTAAGTAAAGCCAACAAGTGTGCACTTTAAAATCCAGCCCGGTTCCAGTTGTTGACCAGTAGTTACAGTAAAGTAGTGGGTAGTTACACAGTAAGTAAAGCCAACAAGTGTGCACTTTAAAATCCAGCCCGGTTCCAGTTGTTGACCAGTAGTTACAGGTAAAGTAGTGGGTTGTCGCAGTGGAAGTACTGGGCAGTTAGACAGTAAGCAGATGCAAGTGTTAACTTAATGGCCGGGTTACTTAAAAGGTGAATTACTATGTGGGGTCTCTGTGTGTTTAGAAAAATAAAGTTTTTTTTTTTTTTTTTTACATCTGCAAGTCTTATTATTGTGTGAAACACATACTCATCAATACATTACAGTGTTTAGGTTCATCATTGGTCTACTTTATTCACAATACTGATTGTTAAGAGGAAGTGGCACATTAACAGCAAAAGCATATGCCCAGGAAAATTACACTGTTTTGATAAGTTCATGGTAAGACACGGGAAACTACACTGTAACACGAGAGCGTAACTACCCGATAGGTACCGCAAAATGTCAAGGTACATGTGTAAGAGTTACCCCTACAGTTGAGGAAACTACACTGTAAGACTCCAGGACTTACACTGTAAGACGAGAGCGTAACTACCCGATAGGTACCGCAAAATGTCAAGGTACATGTGTGAGAGTTACCCCTACAGTTGAGGAAACTACACTGTAAGACTCCAGGACTTACACTGTAAGACGAGAGCGTAACTACCCGATAGGTACCGCAAAATGTCAAGGTACATGTGTGAGAGTTACCCCTACAGTTGAGGAAACTACACTGTAAGAGACGGGAAACTACACTGTAAGACGCGGGCTGTAATCTAAAGTGCTACCTTTTAAAGTTAATTAAATAATTATCTTGGAAATTTAAAATTGGAAACAAAAATCTATCAAACTCTTTTCAGGACCTTAAACTTCCCCAGGACCTCTACAAACTCCTTCACAGCACAAGAATCTGTGCAAACAGAAAATAACAACTCAGTAGCAGTAACATTTACTCCATTGCATAGGATATAATACTGTTCAAGAGTTTTAAAGCTGGAGAAGTACACTACTGTAATGTGCAACCTTAAGGAACTCTATTTTAAATGAGCAGGTTGTCTGAATTCACTTTTTATGTTCCCAAAAACTGATGCTCTTTACTGGTCACTAACAGCTAACCCATAAAAAAGTTAATTTGTTAATAGTGTGTCTGCATGCCTGCTGTCAGACCCCCCACCATGACTCACACAGTTGTTCCTCAGTGAAAATAAATATATGAATAAACACATTTCAAAGAAAACATAACAAAAAATAAATACATAAAACACACCTAAAAGGTTTACCCTGGCCAGCCATGCAGAAATTAGCTCGCACTAGCGTAAAGTTAACCCTCAATTCTGCACATGCTAAGTTCTACACAGCATGAAGGAGAACGCTGGGTCAGCAGGTGGACGCTTAGCTAACTCAGCATTTGGCTAACTTGTTGTTGATGGACTGCTGTTTTGAGTGACATTAAATTTCCTACAAAGAAAACTAATATTTCAAATACGTATTTTACGCACTCACTGTACCACTTGGTGTAAAGTTGTTTCCAAAAACAAAAGTATAGAATTGGACGCAGCAGCCACGGTAAGCTGGAACAACTCCAAACACATTTTTTGTTTGTTTTGTTTGTTTTTTCTCCAGACATGTCTCAGCTGAGACCTCACGAGAGCTCGTCGTTTCATGTTGAAATAGCCCCTCCCCTCTTACAGAATTCAACGTACTTAGTTATCTTGGCTTCACATGATCTTTGCATTGCATTGATTTTTTTTTTTTTACATGGAACTTGGATATTTGATATGTTATGTGTCAATGGTAATTTATCGCAACAAAAAAGTTTCGGTTTGTCTCAATAAAACGAAAATCTAGAGCAGACAGCCACCATGAAATTTGGAATATTTACAGTGCAGCTAACCTGGGATCTCTCCTGCTCTTTTCAGAGGAGTGAGCCTGAGTTGCTGATTTTCGAAGGGAGGGACTTCCAGAGGGTTGATGTTGTGCTTGGTCCTGGTGATGGGGGTCAGGAGGTTGGTTTTGGAGGATCTGAGGTGGCTGGTGGAGGAGCGATGTTGGAGGAGGTGAAACAGGTTGTGAGCAGGAGCTTGAAGTTGATTCAGAGAGCTGGGATGCCTTCACTGGAATAGCTTTAAACACATAAAACTCTAAAGTGGGCAAAATAAAAATTCAATATCAACATTACTTCCATGAAACACTGTTTATCCACAGAGCATGCTGTCTGCAGGTTTTGAGTATGTCTGATCAGAGGGTAAAAGCTCCTGATACACTTCAGCTCTATCAGCATACACACAAAGACAACCTGCTGCAGTGTAAGTGGATTTTTCTCATACTTGCCTTTGTGCTGGATTTTTTCTTTAAAACCTCATGTGTATATCCACCAGAGGCAGCTCAAGGCCAAATTATTCAAAAACAAAATATTTTACTTCTGATTGTCTGACTTTGCACATTGTAAGGAGCAGCAACATGAAACTTGGGGAGCTTAAAGTTTTTCCACTGTTCACTTTAGTTTAGTTGACTGTCCAACACTTTCTGTAGCTGTTCACGTCGTTATATGGAGCAGAAAGTCTTCCAGTACAGTTGAGTCCCAAGTGATAAAAGACTAGTTAACATCACACTTCAGAGGCCTTGTGGGGACTTTATCAGTGAAATAGCCCCATTTTTATATTTTTGTATGTTTATATTCCACGTTATCAGTCTGAAATTGGTTATGTATAAATGATATTTCTCATTTTCTGCGGTTTGTAGCAAACTGATGTATCACAAGCCCCTATCATACATGTGAATTTTTTATTTATTCATTTATTTATTTATTTATTTATTTTAAATGCGACCTTCTTTTAATCTGTGACCAACAAGAATACTTTGTATGAAGCTTCTGTAGCATTCACATTTTCCCCAAGTTAAAAGAAAAGTAAAAAAAAAATAAATACAAAAAATAGATGGCTCCTTTGTCATGTATGTCTGCAGCTCATTGCGCTTTTTTCTCAAAGAATGGAAAAAGGTTTCCCCATGAAGTCCTTGTGCTTACTTTTAAAATGCTGCCTGCACAGGTGCCGATTCGGAGAATCCCGAGCACCCACGGTGCCGAGCATCCACGTGTGCCAATCATGTAAATGCAGCGGTCATTACTTTTTAGCATGTGTCCTTGTAAACTTTGTCTTTTTATCTGTCTCCTCAAAGCTCCACAATGAGCAGTAAGAGCAGGACTGATTGATCATGTGATTCGTTCCACATGCTGGTAACTGGCAGATTGGCATGTCTTGAGTTACAGCATCAACTTTCAGAACCACAGACAGCTCCGCTCCTGAAGGCCTGACGTACAGCTCATTGTTCAGCTATCCTGTCTCTGAGAAGCTGGTTTTTAGATTTCTTACAACCTACACTGTATTCTCTCTGTCCACTAGAAAAAAAATTGTGGTTAGTGTATAGTCAGCATGCTAGATTATGTACATTGATGCTGTTGAATAACACAATGCGCTTCAACACCCATTTTAGCAGTTTTATTAAGGTGGCAGTCATGCACATTTTGAGCACCCACTATCGCAAACATAAATCGGCGCCAATGGCTGCAAGTTGTACGTACTCACTGTGGTATTTTCATTCTACTTTAAAGGGGACATATCATGCTGATGCCTGATTTAATACTTACATATAATATAATACATTTGAAAACAAGACCTTACGCCCCCTGAATTTTCAAAAAATGAGATATGGTATTTTTTCTGATATCCTGAGATTTTATGCCTCTGAAAATAGGTCATTGCCATTTGTCTGCAAGATTTTGACCGTCCTGACGACACGAGGATCCTTTCTTTTTATTGGAGTAATCTGATGTTAGTTAGTCACACAACCGCCACCGAGGGATACACCCACCAAGAGCCGAGTATAAACGTATAAACTATACATGTTACAGTACCGGTTTGACTCACCACACTGAAGCGTCCTGAGATGATCTGTGTCCAGGTGGGTTTTCTTCCTCCTGAGCTGCAGAACCGTCCGGGTCTGACTCGGGGTCCGATACAAAAGGATGTATCCTACAATCTGCCATTTTATTAGTGCTATCAATGCCTTACGGTGAAGTTTTGGCAAACAGCAAACTCGCTCGGTCTGCTCCATTCAATGTGGCGATTTTGTAAATACTGCCATGCTGCAAAAACCGCCCCCTGGCTCTACCCCCTCCGCTCCTCTGATAGAACTGACCAATCAGAGCACAAAGGGCTGTGACGTTGCGAGGTTACTGGAGGTCATTCTCCAAACGAAGCGTTTCAACGAGATCTTCAGAATGGCCTAAAATGAGGATATTGAGAGCGCTATTGTGGGGTAATGAAGGAACTAAAGGACTTGTACCGAGGGCAGAAATGCTTTACAAGCATCCTAGTCTGGCATTGTGAAAAAGAGAAACAAGCATGATATGTCCCCTTTAACTCACATTTAGGTTGAAGGTTGTAACTTGATGAAGGCAAACTAGCACTGGCACTAATACTAGCTTAGCACCCACATTCGGCAGTTCAGCAACCAACATCTCTGTGTTGTGTGTTTTCTAAGAGAGTTGTGGAACGTGCTTGTCCGAGAATTAAATAGAGAGAGATCTTTTTTGTCGTGGTTACTGGAAACAGAAACTTGTATTGAGTGGCCCAATGAACTGTCAACATTAAAACATGGATTAAGTCTCAGGGTCAATGCTACATTACAAATTGAAGGCTCATTCACAAATACTGTGAAGGATATGTGTCCTCAGACCTGGTAATCCCATATGGTAGCTACAAGCATTCGCAGATTACAGAGTAAAATACAGAGTTTATTGTTGATGCAGAGGAGGAAGGGGTCTCCCACTTTGTCAAAGTCTAATGTTAGCAGGTATGGTCCAATTCCTTATTTAAATTTCTTTCCACTGTCCCCGTCTTCAGCCACCAATATGATGAGGATTTTTTTGTTACAGACAATTCAGTCCGTAAGCTTTTTAACAGAGCAAAGTTAGCTTGACTGTTTTTACTGTGGTGGGGCAGTGGGGGGCTCAAACAAACTTTTGTTAGTCACAGTGAATTTTTCTTTTTAAATGTTTTATATCAAATCATAATCTATTCATGGTTGTAGCAGACCACTAGGGGCACTGGCAGACAACTTGTGGTACACTGACCACAATTTGAGTAACACTGCTCTAAACTTCTGGACAAACTGAGTTTACAGAGTTTGAATGTTGTCACCTTTCCAACAATAGCTCTATGTAACTATGAATGAATACATTACCTGGTTGCTTTGCATACTGGGAAAAGTTAATACATTCATCCATTCATCTTCCATAACACTTATCCTGTCAAGGGTCACAGGTGGCTGGAGCCGCCCTCGACTGGTCGCCAGTCAATCACAGAGCAGACACACAGACAAACAACCTTTCACGTACACAGTCACACCTACGGTCAATTTAGAGAGACCAACCTCTTCCTACGTCTTAATAAATTGGGTGATAGTGCTCATGGTAGTTGGAGTTGCCGTCTCTGAAAAAACACTACCAGTTTCAGCCACAGGTGTCACTACAATCAACGCGGCCAGAGCGCCTAAGCAGCCTGCACACATAAGAGGAGACTTTATTTCTGGGTGACACATTGTTTAAATTATTGTTTAATAATAAGTGTATGATTAAAATGTGTCTCTGTGAAGAGAATCCTTTGAGATGGCGGCCCAGCTCTGACTAGATGATGATGATGATGCTTAAAGTCTGCCTTGCATGGATTAATTATATGATTAGATTCAGCACATGGACACACCTGTCCCCAGAAGTTCTTCTGTAAGGTGTTAGTTTGTGAGTAAACCTGGCTCAGATTGTCGTACAGTATCTACACAGGACTACTGTATTTCTCCATCTTCACAGGCGTCTGCTCAGAGAGACAGATTGTGTTTGGCTTCTGTTTGGTGAGTCAGAGTGATGGAGATTGGCCTGGCAGAGGTCCAAACCTTGTTTTGGGTTGAGCCCATGCTGAGAGAGGAGAGCAGAAGCAGAGAGTGATATACTTCATCCTGGCTCTCATTAGACAACTCGGGGAACACGTCAAACTGCAATTTGTTTCCCTTGCATCCAATAAACAGCTCATTCACTGGTCAATCAGTCACCACAGCGGCTAGTCAGATTAAACCCAGCGGAGGTTGACAGAAAGAAGAGAAGCGCCGAGGGGGAAGAGGTGTGGAGGAGAAATGTGGAGAGGACAGCTGAGGCAAAGAAACAAAGACAATAACACTGAGCATGTGGAATATTCCGGCCTGTTTACTGGATAAGTGATGGAAACAGCACCTGCTGAATCAAACGCTGTCGTGTTTTCAACTCACACCTTAGCAGATATTACAGCACGGCGCGTTTGTAAGAGAGGACACCGTAATGAGAAGCCTTTGAACTGAATTCAGAACCATTATGAAAGATGTGCTGCTAAATCTGTTATTACTGCACACAAGAGCCTGGCAGGGAGTACGTCTTACTCTGAATGAAAGCAGTGGGTGGAGTAAGGTGGACAGGGAATAAATAGAAACTACAGTACAGGGGTCATTTACCCAAAACAGTTCAATGGGTAGTCTGTAGCTCCATTGTATTAAGTAAAGACTTTTAAGGTTCATGATGCCCTCACCAGACAGAAACCTTCATGCAAACACAAACAATAAAAGTGTTTGACTTCTTCAGTCTGTGGGATTTGCATTTTCAAATCAACCTCATGGTTAAGTTTAAGGTCTCAGTGATTGAAGCATTGTTTGCCTCCAAACAGGTTAGCACACCAAGAAAACTAACAGCCAAGGTCTTCATAAAAGAGGTGGTATAGTTTTTTTATTTCATTATTGCTTTTGATTCTTAATTCTGTCCCTCTGGTGCCCCTGTAGTAGCTATACTTGATTTTCTGGCAAGGTCACACTGGCCATCCAAACCGTGCTGTACTCAAGCACCCCCCAAAGCCCTGTCCCCCTGCTGGAGAGCGTGGCCAGCGGTCACACTACTCCAATATGAACCAGACTTCAGCAGGTATCACACACACACAAATGGCTCGTCTACGTCATCGTGAAGCGTCTGTTTACATGAAGCGTAGTCTCATCAGAGTCAGCACAATGAGACACAGAGAGCACTGCTACAACTTTAGAGACTTTTTGACTGATGTTAAGTCGTTTTGGTCAGACACAGCCCTCTAATACTTTGCTATTGTTTAAAATGATTGTCAAGAGGTGTGCTTGTTGGGATCATACATCAAACATACGCGCTGTCCATGTACTTGTGCTCATGCATGAAGTGGAATGTGTAGAGACCTTTAGTCACTACCAGAAGACACATACAAACCAAGCCAAAGAAAGATGTTTTTACAGTAGAGATGAACCTATTTACAGCCTGGTTCAAAAAACACCTCCTGTCTAAGTCGCTAATTTCACTATTAGTAAAGGAGAACGGGGTAAGGTGAGCCTGTGGGTAAATTGACCCACCCACTGTCTCTGGGAAACGGTACGAATCAGTGGTCACATGACTCTGGATTTAGTTAGCCCGCCTCATTTCAAGCTCTCTGTGGTGAACAGAAACACAAATTGAAGTGTTAAGTACTTTTTATTCTCCAAAAATCATTTTTTGCACGTCGAAGTAAATTTTCAACATATCATGAATAATGACTATAAACTTAAAATAATTTTAACTATAGTTAAAAACATACATCAAATGTGTTGCTGAACTATCAATGTATAAAACCATGTGAATGGTGTAGCTAGGTATTAGCCTGAATTGCTAGGCTAGGTTGTTTTTAACAAAATGGTGGCTGTAGGTTAAAGTGAGCCAAACTGCTTGGGGTAAATCAACCCAGTGATTTAACTTACCCCACAATGAGGCACTAAAGTGTCAGAGGTAAAACATGTTAAAGTGTAGTAATACATAATGATTTGTTTGTTTGTTTGTTTTTTAAATATGTGTAACAGTGTAGACAAGCTAGAATGCCGAGGAAATACAGCAGGAAGACAAACTGGGGCTCAACACCCCTTGAGGAGATGCAGAGAGCAGCAACCAAAGTCCAGGGTGAAAAATCCACAAGAAAAGTGGCCAAAGAGAGAAATATTGACAGGTCAACCTTACGCAGATTCCTAAAAAAGAAAAAGGGAGGGGAAGTGACAGTGGCAAGCTACACAGGGACAGCAACGCAAAGAGGGTCTTCACAGAGGAGATGAGGAAGACCTGGAAAACCATGTGGAAAAACTGGCTGACCAGTTCCCTGGCCTCACGGCAAAGAAATCCCATGATCTAGCCTACAAAATGGCAGAGAAAAACGATATCCCTGTCCCCGAGAGCTGGAAAGCTAACTGTCAGCAGGTAGTGTAGAAGAGATCACAATTTAACTCGGGTAAACAGTTGTTTTTGTAGCTAAACAGATTCTTAATAATGTCCCTATTCTTTCAGGTCGAGATTGGTTCATCAACTTCAAGGAACGCTACCAAAAAAGTCCAAAGGTCAACTTACCCCCATGTGGTTTAATTTATCTTTTGAGGTGGAGCAATTTACCCCTTAGCTGGGGCAAGTTGAGCCACAAAGACCATTTTTTTTTTGACAGGTTATATTTCCATGACCAATCATTATGAATGTGTTCTAATTATTTCCATTGATGTGGGACATCATGAAATTAATGTACATGTGTTGATTTTACTTCAATTTCATTCCCACTTGCCTACAGGTCCAACAATGTAAAAAGTGGCTCAGTTTACCCCACTCTCCCCTACACACTGTAAGGTGGGTGAATTTTTTTTTAGAGTTTAGAGGGTATTATGATCACGAGCTTGCCCAATCAGAGGCACAGCTCAGCTCATGGGACTGACGGACGCTCTATAGCTGTACACGAGGCCCCCGTCTCTTCAAATATGGCCGTGATAGCTGTTTGTTTTTTTTTATTTCTCAAAAATGTGTTTCAGAAACAGACAGGTGACGCCAGGGAGACTACGTCCATTGATTATACAGTTCATGGTCCCACCCTAATACACAAAAATACACACACACACACATACACGTGCGTGCACAGAGACTAGCACACTCTGTACAGCAAACAGAGAGTCAGAGAAAATAATATCCAAACCACTGCTCACTGGTCTTTATAATTTCTGCACTGACTGCTGAGATCAGATTTTTTTTTGTGCTTTATTTTTGTGCAAGTTCTCACGCCTCCCCTGGAACCTATGGCGCCCCCTGGGGGAGGCGCACCTCACACTTTGAAAACCACTGAGTTACAGTCTTCAACATCCAAACAGCAAAAGGCTTAAAATATAACATAATATAAAACACACACACACACACACACACACACACACACACACACACACACACACACACACACACACACACATACAGAGTGTGATGTTCACAGGTTCAGACGTTTCCCAGGTACACTTCTGCTTCAGGTTTAAGGTGGGGTGTGTATTAATGTATGTGTGAAGAGGAGGTATTTTCAGATGAATGGTGACACTGTGGATCGTTAATGTGTGTGTGTATGTGTGTGTGTGATCAGGAACATCAGAGGAGAGGCCTCAGGTATGAACTGTGTGTGAATGTGTGAAATTAGAGCTCTAAAGATGTGCATATGCAGAACTCACTTTTCATGCAAAGGCATTTCTGTGTGACTCTGTTTTTCATTTTCATGTTCCTGTGCATAAATCTGCTGTCTTCTGTCTGTGTGTGCACGTGTGTGTGTGCACGTGTGTTTGTGTGTGTGTGACGGCTGTTGTCCTTGTCAGAACACCTGCTGTCTCTTCCCCTTCTCTCTGTCTCTCCTCCTTCCTTCTGACATTTCATCATTCAAACACACTCACACACACTGCAAAGACCCTATGCAGAACACACATTATGGCGCATGAACATGCACACACACACAAACACAAACACACACACACACACTCTGTGCGGGGAGCTTCTCTTGTTCTGTTACTGCTGCAAACTCGTATGGATTCACACACACTCCTGCGAACAATGTTTCGTCTCATCTACATAACCACACACACACACACACACACACACACACACACACACACACACACACACACACACACACACACACACACACACACACACAGAGCTACATATACCTCCACTTCTCTCCACTGTTACCTTTATCATCTCTTCTCGTGCCAACTTCTTTCATCCCCTTTCCTCTGTTTTTCCACCTCACACTCTTCTCACTCCCGTCTATCATTTCCTCCTCCACCTCTTCATCCATCCATCTATCCCTCCTTCCATCTCTCCTTCCCTCCCTCCCTTTCTCATTACCTTAATTAGATCCAGCAGATGAACATCGTCTAGTCTGTTGGGGAGGAGGCGAGGCCTCGGTGATGCAATAAGGCTCATTTGCATCGGCAAAGTTAATTGCAGGAGCGGAGCAGGTGTATGGCAATAATGATCATCACACATGACACTCACCTGTGACCGCTGGCTTATGTGACACACACACACACACACACACACACACATGCACTGTCACACACGCGTATAGCAACGTGCAACATGCACACGCTCACAAGCTCACACTTGTGCAATTTTCTTTTGTCACCAAGTTTTTTATTTCCTAACTAATCCCCAAATTCCTTCCGGTAATTTCTTTTGGAAGTCGGCCACAGACATTCTCATTCCAATGACGCCCAGTAGGCAGCAGAAATATCAGTAAAATATGAAGAGCATATTCACACGCAATAAAAGAGTGTGTGTGTGTGAGTGTGTGTTTGTGTGTGTGGTGAAATGTGGCTGCAGGGACATTAACAAGGTACAGTTGGACAGGGATCAAAAACAGGAAGAAGCATAGAAATAATCAGTACTTTACACAGAGTTCTGCGAGGTTTGTGTGCAGCACATCCCGATGATGAGCTGTCAGAATGATGCTGAAGCCAGTTAGCATGTGTGATGTTTTTATGTACAACAACCACAAGCTTTTACTGGAACTGTAGGGAGTGATCGGAGAGAGTGGTTGATGCTTGACATCCGTATGATGGGATCCATCGGGGCATAGACAGCGCCGCTCTTAAAACTGCAATAATCGTCCAAAAACTCATGTTTTTCACCAATATTCCATGGATGCATCTATGCCTCGATGGATCCCATTATACAGAAGTCCGCTGCACGATGTTTGATCTAAATATCTCCTGAAGCACTGCTTGGATCAGGGAAGCCTTTTGGGTGAGTATTTTGTTCTACTTCATTCTATAAACAACGTAAAAGCTGTATTAACTGAACTTATCCTTTAAGTCAGAAGACACTTGGCATCCGACTGTGTTAAAGCGCTGAGACGTTGTGGGGATGAATGAGAAGGAGGTGGAGCCAGTTACCTGTGATAGGAGCTGATTCTGAACATAAGATAAAGGAATTCTAGCGCATATTTCGTCAGTGAAATGTTCACACAGCAGTACATATCACCACTTTTTTGGGGACATTTTAGGGGAAGCTGAGCTTCCCTTGCAGTCTTGAAGAAATCGCCACTGGTTTCTAAGTGATCTTGAACATGGGTTGAGCTGTTTGTGATAATCTTCATTCCAACCTGTTGTACTGTTTTTAAGGTACAATCCAAATAACTAAAGAATTGTACAAAATCTTACTTATAGCAGCCAGCACAGGCTAAAGCTAAGAAATGTCTGCAGTTTAAACTTAGTTGCCAGTTGTCCCTCCTGCCCCCTCAGCGTTGGAGTAGGAGTAAACAGAATCATGAATAACAGAATGACAGGTGACAGACATTGCTTACAGTGTTTTCAAGAGTACAGGGTACAAGTGTTGGCTGACATGCAGGTCCAAGGCCAGCTATGACAGAAATAACATGGGAACATCTGAGGACACTGAACCTGGGTCTACTCCAATTCAGGGTGCAACAGGGGTTTTCAAAACTGACTTCCGAAGCACACCTTCCAGATGTGGACCCAAGAAAGATAGCTTCTGTTGCTCCGAAAAAAAACAGCCAATCAATACTTTGTACTGAGGAAAGAAATGTCTTTCAGATCATCTTGTACTGAAGGAGCTCCCAACGCAAAGGTAGAAAAGAATCTGCTTCTGCCTTGGAGAGGAGGTTTTTCTTAAGGTTTTTTCTTAGGGTCTTAGGGTTTTACTGAAGGTTTTTCTGAGGTCTTTGGGTTTTGGGGAAGCTTGAGGAGTAGCTTTTTGGGTCTTTGGGGGTAGAGCTTTTAGGCTGTTAGAGGCCTAGGAGGATAGAGTTAGTTGATTTCCTGCAGATCTAGGGACCTCACTTTGTTCAAGATGGCTTGTTTTCAATCAAGTTTTTTGGATTCAGGCTGACTGAACTCCTTGGCTGATTGGTTTCTACATCTTCTTCCTCAGTAGTCTAAGATCAAGGTATTAGAAATTCAGTTATGAAGTGTTTAGGCAGAGGAATTAGAGGTCCATCCTAATGAGATCTTCAGGGAAAGTTACTACAAACACACATGCAGCAGTTAAACAGCAGTGGTCTGTTTGACCCAAACGTCCGGTTTAGAAAAATGAAGCCAAAAGGTGCAAAAAGTTGCTGTTTATTGGCAGAATGGAGAAAGAAGATTGGAGAGTCCTGGAGGGTGTATAGGTGTGAAGGAGATCAGAAAGGTATAAAAGGGGTGAGGTTATTACGAGCCTTGAAGGTGAGGCGGAGTCAATGGGGTATTTGATTGGCAGCCAGCGCAGATGGTGAGTAAGAGTGATATGATTTGCAGAGGGGGTTCTAGTGATGATAAGGCCAGCTGAGTTTTTGACCAGTTGGAGTTTATGGAGAAACTGGAGCAGTAGATCAGAAAGAAGGAAATTACAGAAGTCTAAACAGGAGGTGACCAGGGTGTCGAGGAGGATGGCAGTGCTGGTGTGTGTGAGAGACAGGTGGAGACAGGTGATGTTGCCAAGGTGGAAATATGCTAACCGAATGATGTTAGCCTTATTAGCAATGTCTCTGTTGTAAGTGCTCATAGGAAATGAAATCTCTCTCCAGGAAAAACACATTTGCTTTTCCAGAAAGTCCTTCCGGCCTCCTACCTAAAAACTACCTAACCTACCGAAAATCACCCAGTGACTTTCAAAATAAAACAGACCATATCAAAATCAGTTCGTATTTAGTTTGACTACAATGACAAATGGACATTATGGGTGGAGCCAGACAAGGGGCTCGAATTTCGTGGCGCAGCGCAGGGGGCGCAAGCCTGGTGCACCCCACGCAGTGTTAATTTTGTGCAGCCCATTGCCATGTGCTGCCAATTTGACAATTTGGTAGACTGTTGGCACAGAGATGGGTGTGATGGCGCACCA
This sequence comes from Halichoeres trimaculatus, assembly GCF_033239565.1. NCBI lineage: Eukaryota > Metazoa > Chordata > Actinopteri > Labriformes > Labridae > Halichoeres > Halichoeres trimaculatus. Next base: position 3,524,553 of record NW_027437186.1, read on the forward strand.
GGGGGAGTTGACGGCGAACCAGGAGGAGGTGTTGGCAGATTTTTGTGCAAAAAACAGTGCAGAAAGTGCGCTGAAAGCTCGCCAGCTCCAACCTGGTCTATTCTCGGTGCAAAGCAGAGTGCACCTTCTGCAGCTGTAATCTGGTGACAGGCGCACATGTGCGCACATGTCAACAAAGCCTCAGAGGCAGGTTTCCAGAGTGTCAGGCACATTTTAATGCAATAAACAATCACAGTAATCACTATTTAATGTAACCATCTGAACCAGCATATACATTTGTATCTATATTAACTGTCCCGTCACATCTGATGTCAGATTAAAGCCGTTTGACATAATGGAAAGTTAACCTGACGGCAGCTGGAAGTTTGATGCACATCTTACAATTAAACAATAAACAGCCTTAACATCTGATACTGAGTATATATCTGGTTCTCTCATTTCACACCAGTAGACACAGGAAAAGTATACAGTATATCACTAAAGGTTCTGCTATTTGGTGATGACAAACCAGGAGTGCAGGTGGATCAAAAGTATTCTGAATGGATAAGCCAGCTGTGTAACTATCTCTTCATTTTGTTCTCCTATTAATGACAAAGGAACAGATTACATCTGTCCTGGGAGCTGGCCCACACGGTGAAATCACCTACTCTTCCACTCCCTCACAGTCACAAGGATGTGTTTAGCTACCTAAACATGGTACCTTTTGATTGTACGTGAATCGGTATCTCGGTACTTTTGACAGAATTCGGTCAGTACCTATAAAAGTACCTTATTCGTCACCCAACCCTTGTCACCTGTTACTCCAGGATGCACAGAGCTGCTGTGTTAGTAACAATTTTGTTTACTCCTACTCCAAAGCTGTGGGGACAGTATCTGGTGAGGGGAAAGCTGGCTGCTATATTTGAGCAGCTGAACATACTAAAGTTTGTAGACTGTTTAAGTACTGACTACTTAAAAAAAAAATCTGTATCTTAAAGTCCAGGCAGAGATAATCAAGCACGAAAAAACAGAGATAAAAAAGATGTTGTGAAACAGCTTTCAAACATGAAATGGCCTGATCCAGAGTTTTTCCAGCAGTTTCATCACTTCTAGAAAGTCTTGCTGCCATCCATAGCCTCTTTAGTCAGACACCGTCAGTTTCTGTTGTTGTGTTGTGTTGATATGCACAGTGATAATCTAACAGGAACAGAATAAAGAGTAAAGATTCCTCTGTGATTGCTGAATTTGGTCAGCTTGAACCATTTTTGTTTTATTTGCATCGTCCATGCTCCATGCCTCACATGTCCGTCTCCTCACCTCCTCACTTTCCTCCTGCCTCTCCCAGGTGATGATTACAGCTGTGACTGGATGAGCTGACAGAGAAGCAGAGCTCTGCAGCTTGTAAAACAACCCTGACATCATAGTTGAACCTTCAGAGGGTTTCAGTCATCTTCTGGCCGCTCAGACTCACTGTCAGGGAGGATATATGATGGGTTTGTCATCACCGTCTGACCTGAATAATTTATAGACCTGGAAGCGAGGATCACACGTCTGCGTTGCCAGGTTGAGGGCTTGGTGATGTTGCTCACACTTGTGTGTTGCCATGTTGGGTGGACAGGGTGGTGGCGGCACCTACACATACAGTGTAAGATGGTTTTCACGGTGCATATTTATCAGCGTTGGATTCAACACCAGAGGAGCCATATTTAGATGCGCTGAGGTGTGGCATCACTTAAGAAGCAGAGTTATACTTCAACAGGAACATGGGGCTGGGAGAACATTTGAGCTGAGATTTCTAGTGGCTCCAGGTCATGTAAATGTGGGCAGATTGGAAAAACTAAGAACAACAGGAAACTGGGAATAAAAGCAAATTCATGCAAAAGAATAAATGTGACAATTCTATTCACATGTTAGCTGTTGAAATATCCTAGTGGGCACAAACCAGGGTTTTAGTGTTAACATTTGCTTCAGTTAAAGGTCTTAACCACTGAGATCAACTCCCAACAGGATAACATACAGCAAGAACATCAAAGTACACCTTAAAGTTATAGTTTTATTAATTTTGGTGTCGACAGGAGGACTGCATATTTCTCCAGAATTATTTTAACAAAGTCTGAAACTACAAATGCACAATACCCTCTTTGTGAACATGGTAACAACCTATTAAAAACAGCCGTTGTGGTTTTAACACTTAAATTCTTAATTCATATCAACTGGCCAAGTGTGACTTTATTGGTAGACAAACTGTTTTGATTACAATTCACTTACAATTTGTATTCCATGTATCCTCAGCTTTGCAATATATATATACATATTTTTAAAAACAGAAACATACTTTCTAAGCCCCAACTTTATCATCAATAAGAAATCACATTTTCATCATTGGGCCACTGACCAACAGTGTTTCCAGAGTTACCTTAAAAAAGTATTGGTCACTTCTTTAAGAAGTAACTTATCTACTGTACTGGTTACTTGATTTGAAAAGTAACTAAGCTGGATTACAATTTACTTCATTAGTTACATTCAGCAGCTGCTGACAACACCTGCAGTTGCATGATTTGGCAAGATTGCGTTACTGCGGTTAAAATGAATAATAATATGAGTCCACATGTTGTGTCTTAAAGGGCAACTCCGTTTTTTTGACACCTGGACCTTATTTATAGGTGTGTGCATGCTCATATACTCACTCAGACAAACATCGTGCAGCTCGGAGTCCTTCAGAAGTTATTTAGATCCAACCGATTTTAGCTGCACTTAGCGGGGGCCACGGCAAGGGAGCTTCAGCGCGGGACATAATCTCTGCAAAATCGCTCATTTCGGATATATTTTTTCATCCATCACCAGTGTTATCATAAACACACTCCTCTTCTGTTGCCATAGGTGAACACTGTCCACAAGCGCACCACCAGTTCACATTGAGTCGTGGACGTGCTCCTGTTTGTTGTTCTCGATCCAGCTCTTCATCTCTCTCCCTCTGCATCCTTCTTTCATGGAGCTCCTCGTCCGTGTACTCAGGCTCAAACCGGTAAGGACAACCGTCAAACGTTTGTTTTCCAGCAGCAATGAACCTTAATACTGTCATCTTTAGCTGACACAAACTCAAATCAGTGATTATATTTCCGGCAAGAAAAGGTACATCTTTCTGTCCTTGTTGTTGTTTATGTTTGTGTTGCTGGCTGCGTGTGAGTTGTCCTCATGCTGAAAATGTGAATACAATTGAATACAGGAATCCTGTCACTCCCTGGTATGCGGAAAAAAAGCAGATCAATTTTTTTAAGTAAGAAAAATGAAAAAACAGTGAAGCACAGCACAGTGACTAAAATAAGTAATCTGATTACGGGCTTGGAAAAAGTAAAGCGTTAGACCCGTCGTTACAGAAAAAAGTGGTCTGATTAAAGTAATGCATGATGCGTTTTTCTAATTTGGGCACTTTTTTTTTTTTTTACCAAGTAATGCATTACCGGCATCTCTGCTAACCTATGACCGATGTCCCAACAGATCAGAAAGAGAGAAGCGATGACATGTGAAGCCATGATAATGTACCAGAGAAAGAGGTGACCTATCAACACTTTGGAGGAATTCGTCTGGAAATCATTCATCCAACAGAAAGTGTCAGACGTGTGTGAAGATCTGTGCGTTCATTTGGATGATTAGATTTCAAACTGTAACCTTAGTTTAACTTTTGAAGCCCGTTAGAGGTGAAAATCACCTCTGCACACGCGGGATTCAGAGCAGCAGGCCTGCATTAAGCTGCAGTGGAGACATTACGGAGTGGGAATAAAGCAGCGAAGAGCTGCTTCAGCCTGTTAGTTTAAGTGTGAGAATTCAAGGATTGTCAAAGTGAAATGTGATGATCACGCCAGATGGCGAGTTTTCCACGCCACTTCAAAGAGGCAGGGGCGCCGCTTTGTAGGCATTCTGCCGACTGCTTTTCTTTTCATGTGCGGGTCAGAGGGGGTCAGCGATGCTCTGTCTGAGCCTCTTCATTAGACCTGCGTTTCATTCATTATAGATAGTGGCTTTAATTGTCTCGGGGTATTGTACACATATTGCTTTTCTGGCGTTTTGCTGTGCGTCAACACTTTGCTCCTGGAAACAAAATGGTGGAATTTATTTTCTAAAGTCTGTGCTGGACCAAGGACTTGTCTCACTAGTTGGAAGGCATCTGGTGAGGGAAACAAACAGGAAGTGTTTACTTTCTTTCAGAGAGGGAACGACTGACAGCCTGATGATGGTTACGCTAACAGTCCGGTGTGGCTGTGTGGGCACTTCTGTCGTGTTGTGATCCTTCAGTAAAGTCGCAAATTCAAATTATCTGTAAGGACTACAACTCTGCACACTTAGCTGCTGTTTAGCTGTGTTAGTCTGACAGCCTTTCCTCTGGATCTGCCTCCTTTAATGCACCGCTGAATGTATGAAATACAGAGGCATCGCTGTTGGATATTTGTTTTGGTTATTTCTTTTTAGTTGGGCTTACACACACACACACACACACACACACACACACACACACACACAAAGAGGAGCATAAAAGTGAAAATAAGTGGAAGCAGAATGAAAATGAAGTCTCCTCCTCGCCTTATGTTGACCCATCAGTCAAAGAGAGGGAAATAATTTGCCTGTGAAGAACCACACAAACCACAAGTAAACAAGCTTCTTCCCCTTTTCATGCATTATTTATGGAAAACAGGACAGAGAGGAGGAGAAGGAGGAGGAGGAGGAGGTGTTTGAGGTGGAGGTGTAGGAGTGTATAGGGGTGCAGAGGAGTTGTGTGAGTGCAGTATTGTCTATCATGTCCTTTGTGTTTTATTCATGACTGCTGCAGCGTCCCTGTCTGGTTAACATACCGTATCTCTCTGTATGACACTCACTCAGCACCGCTGGTCAGTCAGAGTCCCAGAGGAGTCCTGTTCAGACGTGATTAATGACAACAGGAACATCATACAGCTTCACTTTAATAACACAAGAGACTGACGAGTAGATCTTTTTTTGTTGTTGTTCAAAGTTAAATATTTGCCCAGAAAGTCTGATTTTCTGGACCTGCTAATGTAAAGGTTTGTTGTTTTTTTAATTCTTATTTGTGCATGCACCGCCAATGTGGAAATATTTCTGCAGTTAATGCATCACACCAAACACTGACACAATCCACCAGCTCTAAACCATGATACACTGGCTCAAAACTTTGCATGGATGCTTTAAAGTTGTTTTAACTGGCCGTTATTGCCAAAATGCCACAGAACTTTTCTAGTTAGGCAAACTATTTCTTTTCTACTAACATGATTTGCATTGTACTCTACAGGCCCTTTTCAAACCACACCCGTTTGCCCGTCCTCTCGGAGGGTCCGCCACATCAAGAGCCATCCCAAACCAATCCGTGGGGAGGGGTAGTGGGCTATAAAAGCCTCCACAAGCGAGTCTGCATGGATGCCAACTCGCTGAACACGTGCAGCGCTAAATTGTGTCCAGTGTCAGCCATGGAGGAAGCAACATACAAATGAAAGTTCCATGCATATGTGCCTGCACAAACACTGTTAAACTAACACAAATATTTAATGATTGTCATGCACATGTTCACAGCTTTAGATGTACATGTCATTGATTAAAGTGATACAATTTTTACTTGACGCGCTTTATTTAGAGAATTTTCAGCGCGTTACTTTCACACAAATACACTGCTAAATAAGGCTCTAGTTCTCATCGTGTCTCTTTGTCCTGGCAGACTACCTGCGTTTTTTTATATTTGGCACGCCGTGCCCGCGGACTGGTACACTAAGCGGCGAGCGCCTCGTAGCCAGCTGTGGCTCTGCAGCGGAGGTAGCGCCGTTTTATGACACAATGAGAACTAGACCCTTATTTAGCAGTGTTTTTGTGTGAAAGTAACGCGCTGAAAATTCTCTAAATAAACCGTGAATGCAGACCTATATCAGATTTTTTCGGTGGGAGTCCGTTTATTTGTGTTTTTGGTCAAGTAAAAATTGGCCCCGTCTGAGTGCAGAGGAAACCGGCAGAGGAGCAGGGAGGGGGTGTTTGGTGCAAGCGCTGTGGGCTTGTGCTGCACAAAATCACTGCTGTAGGGGTAATTTCTGCCCTAAACCTTGTGATAGGACCCAACTTGTTCCATCCCAGAGTATCACTTTAAGGCCTGCCTTGCATTTGTTCAGACAGTTCGTGTTTATTTGAGTGTTTAATATTTACTGGGACTGTCACAAAAACAAAAGAATTCATTCAAGCGAGAGTGAAACATGAAAAACTCTTCAATAGAATAATGAATAATAATGCAGCCAAAGAAGCGGGGGAGTACGTTTCTTTTGTATTTTCTATGTTATATTTTCTTTTTTTTTATTTGTATATCTGTTTCCGCCTGAGATTAAGTGAAGTTTCTGTCCTAAAGCTGTAATAATACCCTACACCCTGATGAAGTGAACTTCATTCAGCTACGGGTGTGACTCCGTGACGGGGTGCACTCCGTCATGGAGGGGGAGCGTGTCGGGGACGGTTTGAAAAAGGCCCTGCGAGCTTAAAGAGGCTGTGGGCAGGATCTGTTTTAGTTGGACTGCAGCGCCACCTTTTGGACCGGAGTCTCACACACGCTGTCGTGACGACATGACTCTTAACAAGGCGTGTGTTGCTTGGAAATGAACAGAGATCAGATCTTCTTTTAAAAGGGGGTGTGAGGAATTTTTAAGTGATCTTGAAAAAGTCTCCCTTCTAGATATATGCCTAATCCCAATCCACACTTTAAAATGAGATTATCAGCACTAATATATAGGATGGCTGATTTACAGCAGCCCTAAGTCTCTATGACAACACCATGCTAGCTGACAGAGTTTAGAAGTTAGAAGCTGTACTCACTAAACCTGTGAATCATTGCTAAGAGGTCTCCACAGGGTCTGCATTGGCCCATTGGTTATCCAACATCAGGATTGTGGCTAGTGAAAGTGCTGAGTGGCTACTAACTCTGGGAAACCACTAGCCACAGTGGTTGGTGAGCAAAATCGTTTATGTCAATAATGTCAAGATATATAGATGCTGACTATATTTAGATATTAACACATTTCTTCATGTATTTTTAAACTTTAAACAAACTTCTCTCAAAAACAGACAAGAGGAAAGTTCATCTTTGACAAACAAAATATAAACACTTTTGACTACAACTACATGATCCAAAAACAAACCACAAAAGAGACATGGTTCCTCCAACACATCCAAACACACAGGCAGCCAAAAGCCCCTCTGGCACTGGCTGCCTCCTCTCTGCTGCTTTCACTCTGCTTCAGTCAGGTACAGGTGAGCTCAGTCACCAGCTGCAGTGAGGCTGAGGGCAGCACCTGTAAGGAGCTCAGAGGAGGGAGAGACAGAAAACGATTTTATCCACAACTATAAAATGTTCTGTTACATTACTCCTCATGGTTTTATCCCTGAACACACCTCAGGAAGTGACACCAAACCCACGACAGTCCTGTGACAGGATGAGCGCAGCACCTGGAGGGAGCACCTGGAGAGAGAACACAACAAAACTGTGGGATGATGGTTCGATCTGAGGTTTGGGTAAACTAAGATTAAGTATTTAGTGTAAGGTTAAGTAAATATTTTATTTTGACAGCATGATCTACTTAGACTTTAAAAGGTACTGCTATTCTGATTTTATTGAAGTTCACAAAGATGGTTTTGTCCTCTATAAAAAAAATCCATAGTCAGCATCTGACGAAAAAAAATCATCTTTAACCAGCCTTTTGGATAAAAAGTTAAAGTTAAGTTCTTATTTTACTGATCTACCCCTTTGAAAGGCCCTGTAAGGATGGTAGTACTTCCAGAGATCCAGGAACTTTTGATGGCAAGGCCCCCAAGCTAAACGTTTTTATATGGTGGAGCACATAATTCCATCCACAATAAGATGACCCCAAGTTGTGATGGACTTGGTTTAGTACCTCCTAAACAATGGTCTTCTTTAAGCCATACACTGTGATGACTCAAATATAACAGAAAGGTCTGCAGTCTGAGTCCTTTGTGCTGCGTATTGACTGCGTTTGTAAACTCACACCAGCTGTGTGTTCAATCCTGACAATCCTCATGACTGACAGACAGCTGGAGTCACAGACTGAGGAGTTTCTGCACTTCCCACTCCATTGATGAGTCTCTCTTTATCTATGTTGGGCTATGAAACCTCAAACCTGTTGACTCCTATGTCTGTTTGTCATTGCAGTCAAGATAAATAAGAACTGATTTTGACACCATTTGTTTTGTTTTTAAAGTCAGTGGGTGTTTTTAGGTAGTTTACAGTCACAACTTCCTGTCCCGCTCGACCTTCCCTACTTCACAGCTCAGCATCTGGCAAAAATAGGATGGCTTCTTTTTACTTGCGACATGACCGACTAACCACGCGGACAGACTGTGGATCCAGTGTAAGTGGACACATTGACCTGAATAGGAACCTATCTGATCCATGAAGCCGTGACGGAGCAGACTCACTGCAGACGCATCTGGTGTATTTCAGCCGTCAATGTGTCTCCGTCAGCTCCTGGTGTTTCAGTTTAAAGAGTGGCCCTGTAAACTGGAGACCTATAACTGAACATGTCAGTAGATATCCAGTTTACAACAGCTGTTCAAACACAGAAGAAGTCCTCAGGAATGCATCCTAGTTTAGTTTTTATACGCGTCAAAATCTCAGTGATCCACGGGTATTTGAGAATGATGCATCCCCATGAAAGTTGCCCATCAACAGGTTCGCCCTTTGTGGGGGGGAAACATTCTTTAGATGGCAGAGACAGACTGTTGTTTTTTGCTGGTCAAAGATGTTTCAGAAAGCCTGACACTGGTATTTTGAAACAGCTTTTGTTTGTCTCTTTGTCCAGCAATTGTCTCTTTTTTACCAGAATCAAAATCAGGTTTTTTGCCAAATAAATTTACACACACAGCAAATTAGCAAATTAGACTTGGGCTGTGTCTGAAATCACTCCCTATTCAATTTATAGTGCACTATATGTGTAGTGAAAATATAGTATACAGAATATATAGTGTATACACCATTTTATAGTGCTGTCTGAAATCTGAGTGAGCATGGTCATTCACTATATAGTCCACTCAATGTATCCCACAATGCATTTTGAAAGTAGTGTATTAGCAATGCTCACTATATGAGCAATATATACCATCCTGCATTTTGGTTCAAACAGAGCAATTGGCTAATAACATTATATAACAATTACTGATAACTGAAACACCATTAAAAACTGTCAGAGAATAACACTGAGCTCTCTGTTTAACCCGAGCGCGTCTCACAACTTCAAGCAGAGAAACAACACAGACAATAGCCGCTAAACCCTTCATCGTGGGTGATGCATTCACTGGACCTTGTAATTTACAAACACAACATAAGTTGCTGTGCAAGTATAAGGTTTATTTATTCAAAAAATAATCTATGATAAATGTTTCCATTATATTTGGCTGTTGTGGAAAACTCACTAAATACAACATTAGTTAAAACTGAAATAAATGCCATTTTGCAGTGTTACGTCACTTTCAGCAGCTGACGAGCGAGTGAGTAGTTGCCGAAATGTTGTTTTAATTTATCTGATTGAGTGGAGTACAAAGTCCACTTCATCGATTTCACTATATAGTGAGTGGTGAGTAGGGAATGAGTGAGGGGTTTTGGACACAACCTTGGTGATTTGATGCCAAACAATTAACAAAGAAAATAAAGCCGAAAGTGACGATTGGTGGCATTTTGGATCCATCTGCAGTGAAGTAATGCACAATAAAAACCGGCACAGGCTGAAAGTTCTCCATGCTAACAGGCTAACTGACCCATCTTTACCTTCTATAACCTTAAAACCCACCTTTACTCGATCCCCTTCATTGTTGTCCTACTGCCCCCTGCTGGTCTGGTGGTATAGTGCAAGTGTTTTCACTCTTTCATATGTCATTATCCTGATTGGTATCATAGTGTCAGGACAGTGGAAATGCAGAAAACAGTGGGCCACAGGAATCATTTAGTTCCTGAAAGTGTGGTTCCAGTATCAAAGAGTTCTTGGAACTTCTGGTCAAAAAGCACCTTCACAGAGGAGATAAGGACATTTTTCTGTTCTTAAACCTGATGCATTAAATAGTAAATTCAGCAACTCAGAGTTCAGTAGTGTGATGTGTTCATATTTAAAAAGCAGCTGTGGTTGGTTGTACGATCAGTGACATAATCCCTCAACCCATGAGCTCTTATGGATGTTTCCCTTAAAAGTGGTTCATCCGTTACTCTTAGAGCCTTAAAGGGGACATACCATGCTGATCCCTGATTTAATACTTACATATAATATAATAAATTTGAAAACAAGACCTTACACCCCCTGAATTTTCAAAAAAGGAGATATTGTATTTTTTTTCTGATATCCTAGAACGAGATTTGATGCCTCTAAAAATAGGTCATTGCCAGTTGCCCGAGATTTCAACCTTTGTGACGACACAAGGATCCTTTCTTTTTATTGGAGTAATCTGATAAAGCAGCTCCTCCTCTGTGATGTCAGTTAGTCACACAACCGCCACCGAGGGACACACCCACCAAGAGCCGAGTATGAATAAAGCTCCCTACTAGCTCTGGCTAACTTGACTGAGTGCTAACATGGTGAGGAACTGACGGTAGAGGCGATCCTTAGACTATGCTTTCAGCATGATGGATAAAACAGACAGAGAAAAGTGAAGGAGCAGGATGGAGCCCTGTTATAGAAATAGTTTATTGGTGAAGTCTGCCTATATTTCCATGTATAAACTATAAATGTTACAGTACCGGTTTGACTCACCACACTGAAGCGTCCTGAGATGATCTGTGTCCAGGTGGATTTTCTTCCTCCTGAGCTGCAGAACCGTCCGGGTCTGACTCGGGATCCAATACAAAAGGACGTATCCTACACTCTGACATTTTATTAGTGCTATCAATGCCTTACGGTGAAGTTTTGGCAAACAGCAAACTCGCTCGGTCTGCTCCAGTCAATTTGGTGATTTTGTAAATACTGCCATGCTGCAAAAACGGCCCCCTGGCTCGACCCCCTCTGCCCCTCTGATAGAACTGACCAATCATAGCACAAAAGGCTGTGATGTTGCGAGGTTACTGGAGGTCATTCTTGAAATGGAGCGTTTCAACGAGATCTTCAGAATGGCCTTAACCGAGGATATTGAGAACGCTATTGTGGGGCAATGAAGGAACTGAATGACTTGTACTGAGGGCAGAAATGCTTTACAGGCATCATAGTCTGGTATAGTGAAAAGGAGAAACAAGCATGATATGTCCCCTTTAACAAAAATACTGTGGCAGGCTACAGCATGGGAAAACAGTCAGTCAGAGCTTAGTAAGCAGCTGCTGTTACATCAGACAGAACAATAGACAGATATTTTCTGCAACTGCATCCATACTTATAGAGTCAAGCAAATCAACCGACCTGACGCTCTGTAAAATAGATATTATTACTAAGAATTTACCTGGCATGTTTGACCAAAGTTAGAGCAACTGTCCTCTTGGATGACTACAATACTCAAATAGTGATAATCAACAACACAAACTAATCCCAGCTTCTAGATGATCCAGCTGTCTGTGTTAGATCAACATCTGCAGACACATTCAAAACCATTAACCTCAGCATGTCAGTCAACTTTATTAGACGTTAAATATTCATTTTGTCCTTCCTAAAACCTGAGTTATGTGTACTGGTGAATGATCTGATATTTGCTAACCTTCCTGAGCTCCTGCAGTTAAAGCCACTCAGGTGTAGGCCCGTCTAATCCTCTCAGTAATGCCTGAGTCATTTGGTTAGAGCTGGAGGAGGACTCTGTGTTTGGAGGTGTGTGTTGCTTTGCTTCGACGGGCTTCTAGGTAAAGTCACAGGGGCTATATGCTATGATTAGCTGTATCGCAGACTGAGAGGGGAGACAGCAGTAGCAGGCATTAGCTGTGTTTGCACAGCTGTTAAAGTAATGCTACCTCCTTCCTCTTCTACTGAGGCATGGCCTGCAAGCTGTAAGGAAGATAACTCTTTGTCCTCCGGGGCTCTCGCCACTTTAGCGCTCTCGCTGTCATGAATTTGAATTTTCTCTTTCTCTCTGAGACTTTGCTTTGGCTATGAGATTCTGCTGCAGTCATTTATTTATGCGAGAGGACTCCCGTGTCCAGACCATTTTCATCCCAAAGACACCAAAAAGAGACAACTTGTTCAGACCCCGAATGTCTGCTACACACAAAAAATATTCCCTTTTCTGGTGGACGGACTAAACCTAACAAAAAGGACTTCAGGTATCATAAGACATCCACATCTTAATGTTTTACCTCAGCAATATAGCTCAAATTCCACACCCAGTTATTTCTGTTTGCCTTCATGTAACTAAACAGTCTGCCCAACTCAGCTTAGCTTCTGCTAATGCCACAGCCTGAAAGGTGAGAGAGAACGGTTCGCTGTTAGCATCATAGTGGTAAACAATGTGGCTAAAACATTAGCAGGGCGAGACATCCTAACTGGCCCCAATGCATCATTGATAGACTCTGGAACAGTTGACAGTAAGTCTCACCGGCTTGGCTCACACATTCACTGTTCAATGGGTGTGCTCCTGTTCTTCTAACAAAAAAGCTACAGGTCACTACTAAATATGGGACAGGTGCATGGTGCCATGGTGGTATGAGCATGATGTGTGGATTCAGCATATATCCCCATTCTGATTCAACTGAAAATGCAGAAAGTGTGTAAACTGCACAGTCTTTTCTTTTTTTTGAAGGTTATCCACATTTCTTTTGCCAAACCAACCGGATAACACTACACATTACCTTAACTTTGTGATCCCTTTTTTTTTTTTTGTTTGCATGACTTGATGCATTTCTGCACCGCGCGAACACCCGAGTCTTTACGCTGGATAATTTTGACAAGCTGAGGAGCTGACACGCGTCAGTATGCAAGGGGAGTAGAGAGCCCGTTCATTTAAAGACAGAAAGCCCCAAAGAGCATCTGAAAACAATGAGCTGTTGCTTCAACAGCATGACAGGAGAGTGTGTGAAAGCTTTGGAGATCACAATCAAGGCCTGCTGCCTCTCCCTGGTAATCCACCTCCACTGGCCCTGCCTGGCTGTTCCCTGCGACCTCATCCTCGACCCCCTGACCCATGTTCCTGAAGGTATCCCTGGGGATAATGAAGGGGTCAGGGAAAGAGAGGAGTGCAGAGAACTTCCATCTTTTCCCTGGCTCTGCCCCTGCCCCGCTCCTTCCTCCTCTCTAACAGGTTGTCCCTGATGCTCTTCCATGTTTTACAACAAAACTCCACTGAGAAAAACAGTCTGACTCAGTGATGACCTGTGCAGGCAAATCCAGCTGAAAACGAATATTTACAGAACTTACCTTCAAAACCTGTCTCCTCAGCGACTTTCACCCAAGCCTGCTCCTTTTTTTCTGGTCTCTGTAGAGTACACACGTTGTATCATATAACTCTGGGTAATGACACACCACACAGATTATTTTCTCCTCCATCTTCCGGCGAGGTTGGAGTTGAAGCAGGTGGTTTCCCCCCTAGTCATCAAATCAATGATGTCGTGGGGGAATGTCGTCACAGATTGGCTGCCACGGCACAGCCTTATGCCAATTCCCGTCGTAAGTTCAAAAATTTCATCTGGAGCGTAAAGGCGTCTGGACACCCAAAACGCGCCGACGCTCCAAATACACCACACAAACATGTCCAAGGTGTCGTCCGGGGCAAAACAGCGTCTAAACGCGTCTGTTCATTGACTTTGTATGTAATCTCGACGCAATTTCGCGTTTGGTGTGGCCGAGCCACAAGGGTCCTGTGTTCTAATATAACTGTTCTGTCATTTAATATTGATTAAAACATTTTGAATCACAGTACATTGTATTTGATTTTGTTTAAAGCTACTTTTAAGTGTTCGGGGAAAATGTGCTTTTCTGGCCTAACCCCATGATTCTGTTGATAGTTTGATATTATTTCTGGAATATGTGGTTGTCAAGCTGGAAAAGTGAGTAGATCAGTTTACCCCCAGATGGTTCACTTTACCCCTTTGATTTCTCTGCTCTGTCTCTGTTTACCCTTAAGCCGGGGTAAAGATCACTTTAAAAAAAATAAAAAAAAACATATTTTCACTGCCCTTCATCCTGAACATGTTCTGATTATTTCCATAGCTAGGAAACATCTTGAATTTCATAGGAAATGTGAAAATTTGACAGATTTTATCATTTTAGCTTTCTTAAAGGGGAGCAAATGTAAAAAGTGTCTCACATTACCCCGTTCTCCACTAAGTGCATTTACATGAAGTGCACTGCATATAATCTGCTTACTAAAACAGTCTTTAAATCTAACAGGGTAGTGTCATCTCTAATCAAAAACTGTGACTCTGCACTAACTTCAAATGATGACTGCTTTTGATCTGTTGCTGGCCCTTCCTCAGCGTAGCCAAGATGGCGTCCATTGAGTGCAAGCAGTGCCCAGCGTTTCCCACTCAACGTTTTGCCTTTCTTAAGTGAGCTGCTGAGAATTTAAACTATGCTACGTTTTTCTTTATGATCAGTGTGAACGCACTGCCCCTACAGTTCTGTGTTATCTGAGTGCGGTGGGGTGGTATCTGAAACAGTTGCACATCAGTACACCGTCAAGACTTTTCCTTTCACTGTCTCTCGCTGTTCTGAAGCTCCAACTTTCTAACCTAGAAGTTGAGCTAACTTGTGTGGTATAAATTAGCTTACTAAGGGCAGATGACAACAAATTTATGAGATCCACTAAGATATAGTTTTAGAGAGCTGGGAGGTGAGTAATGATTTTGTTCTTTGAAAGCTGTAATAGGATTAACTGAAATTGAAAAAGTAAATTATAGTAAAATTATTACAGCAATATATTGTCCAATACCAAGTCAGCTCTGATCTCCTCTATCATCCCTGTGCTGCTTTTCAAGAGAATGTCCCTCACTTATTGGTTTTTTAACTGGCATCCATCCTGATGTCTGTGACATGGAAGTTGGCTCTCTGCAACTCTCTGTTTTAGCTAATTTGGCTCAGTACCGACGCACTAATGAGAATTTGGGACATCGACACTGGGTTCAGGGTGTGCAATGACTCAGAGAGAAAGATGGCCCATCATGAGGGCCGTTATGGCTCTCATTCCACCTTTGAGCCAGAGAGTTTAGTTTTTCTCATTAAATGAACAACATGGCAGTATTACCCTGTTCAGAGGTATTATAAAGTCTCATATTTCCCAAAGCTGCAGAAATAAAAGGACTCGCTGTCAAATTTTGGTCCACTCCACCTCATAATGTAACCAAGAGGGTGATAAAAGCAGCCAGGAAGGATTAGATGAGCAGGACAAAAGAAGAGGAGGTGGAGTCAGGGGTGTGTGATACAAACAGATTGCTGTGCTAATGCTAATTTCTTCTCGCTCGTCCTACTTGATGGGGAGATAAACAGAAAGCGTTGTGCTAAATTCCATCTGAAGAGTGTGATTGCTGACAGGCCTGACCTCTGCGCTCTCGCCATGTTTCCCCATAACTCACAATTAACGCTGACATTAGAGCATCCCGAGAGGCCCGTCCGGCTTTATTTCCCTCCCCGCCACAAACTGGGCAGCAGCAGTGAGGCCTTTGGACCAGAGCCCAGTTCTATGATTTGGCTGCAGAGAGAGGAGAGGATGGAGCGTGGTGGTGGAGGAGATAAGGGGGTAGAGGGGTACCCTGAGCACACTTTGGGGGTTTAGGGCTGTTATGGATATGGCTGTGGTAATTACTCAGCGCTTGTTATTGCCCACGCTGCCACACCTGCGCCCGGCAAAATGCCGCCACACCGCCGGAAGGCGTCTGACATGTCTGAAGAATTTCATGCTGCCATGAAGCTGGATCAGCCAGAGTACAGCCAGAGATAAAACCTAAAGTCTGTGGGAGAAAAGTCTTAATGTGTGCTGTATTCCTAATAATCTTAACAGTGGAAGGCTTCACATTGTTACGTGTTATTTTGGACAGGCGAGTTGCGGTGCGCTTCTTTTATTTGGGAAGATAAACGAGCACCTGTTCTTCGACGTGTCAAACTCAATCTCACGGCTCGTTAGCGGGGCCTCTGCCCAATAACCCAGCTTTAGCGCTGCTTTGGCTCCTAATTCCCATCTCTGGGCTGTCACACAGTGTCATCACCACAGTCATTCATGTTTTTATTCATTTCACATTTCATCATTTATTTATCAGCGAGCCAGGCTGGCACGCTAACACAGAGACCTCGGACAGGAGGTATGAACGGCTGACAGAAGACAACATTATTTCTCTGTTTAAAGCGCTGACCATTGACAGTGACGGCAGCAGCCAGTGAGCAGCAGACCCAGGCTTCTTCACGTCAGCTGACAGTAACTGTGGGGCTTTACAGTAAAATAAACAACATAATTATTGATAAGTTGGGAGGAGTTGTCATCCAGAAAAACACCTAATCAAACAAATAAATTATTAATTACTCTGGGTTCTTTTTATTGCTTATTGTAAATCATTGGAGCCTGATCAGAGTCTCAGTCCACAGTCTTACAGCAATTTTAATAAAACTTAAGGAGAAAGACCAGTTCAGTTTTGATCTCATTTGGTCCTGTAACACATTTTTTGCTAATATGGTGTAAGTTGAACACAGTATCTGCTGCTGTGGCCCTGTCAGACTCCAGCTGCTACAGTTTTACCATAATCATCACAACAACACTGAACTATGGACTCTGTCATTCTCTCTATATCTCTTTGCCCCTCTCAATATTTCTTCTTCTCCTCCTCTCTCCTCTATCTCTCACTAACTCCATCCCAGTCCCCTCAGATTTCTGTCTAACATGAGTCTGGTCCTGTCCAAGGTTTCTGCCTGTTAAAGGAAAGTTGTTCCTCTCCATTACAGCTTGCTAAATGCTGCGAAGCTCTGTACTTAAGGGTGGATTAAGATGAGATCAGACTCCTTGTCTTGTCCAAGTGGCAACCTCCAGTCTCAGAAAATGAGACAATGGTGAATTGCTAAAATCTGCTGTTTTCTCAAGCGTCTGCTTGAGGCCGGCTCCGGAAGTACCGGAAGCCACATACACACCAAGACAAAAAAAGCTGTTTTCAAAGCAGAAATTAACCTATTTACAACCTCAGTCAAAAAACGTCTCCTGTCTGAGTCGCTAATTTTACTACCGGGTTTCTAACTGGGCAGTTCAGAGGATATAAAGGTCCCGAGCTCACCCAATCAGAGGCACTGCTCAGGGTCACGTGACTGACAGGCACCCTCTAGCTGTACGCAAAGCCCTTGCCACTACCAGTATGGCCGTGATAGCCAATGTGCTTTATTTTCCGTTACAGAAACGGACAAGTGATGTTGGGGAGACTACGTCCGTGTTTTATACAGTCTATGGTTTTATCTTGTCTTGATGTTGGGTATTTGTTTATAAAAATAAAATATTATCAACATAAATAGGTCTAGAGTTAATGTTTGCTATGATTGCCACTACATAAATAAGCTCCGATGGATTAACTGGTTAAAGTTTTAAATTTCTTGGTTGAGAGCGAAGATTTGAAAAAAATACTGAGACGTTAGGGGGGTTTTGTCAAAGCTTCAAGATACTTTAAAATCCCCAGCAGATGTTTGGTTCACACGGTCTAATGTTTCACTGTAATGTGAATTACAAGAAATAAGCAGATTGATCTTTGAACTTGAGCATGAAATGAAATGTTCAGGTTGATTTTGATACATACAAATATGTTGCTTTGGAAGCATTAGTGACCATTTGCTGTCATTACTTGTTTTATAATGAGTGGGATGATTAGTGAGCAGGTGGTATGCAAATTAGAAATCCTGGTATTGAATACTTTATTACAGAGATTTGAACCTGCAAAAAGAAAAGAAACAAACAGCTGACCCACCTGAAGACAGTAGACAAGCTGACTTTATGATAACACTGGCGATGGATGAAAAAATATAGCCCAAATGAGCGATTTTGCAGAGATCATGTCCCGCGCTGAAGCTCCCTTGCCATGGCCCCTGCTAAGTGTGGCTAAAATCGGTTGGATCTAAATAACTTCTGAAGGACTCCGAGCTGCACGATGTTTGTCTGAGTGAGTCTATGAGCATGCACACACCTATAAATAAGGTCCAGGTGTCAAAAAAACGGAGTTGCCCTTTAAGTCTACATGCTTGAAAAGGAATAGGAAGGAGTAGAGATTAATTTAATCCTTCCTTGTTTTAACAAGACATTCCAAAGTTAATAAATGCTACTCATAACAAATTGAATATAGAATACTATAAGCTGTTTTTATACAATAATACATATATGATCACGGGTAGAAATAAATGCTGAGCTGTTACTCAGTTTATCAAATTCTGATTCACAGGTGGAGCTGCTGAACTTTACTGAACTGATTCTACTGATTCAGTATACGGTGAGGAACTGCTTTTCTAGTCACTGGTTGAGACTGACAGTAAAATAAATAAATAAATAAATAAATAAACAAATAAAATTATAATGATGAATAAGAGACAATTGGGTGCAGTACACAGCATGCAAAAGAAGCATTCAGGCATACAGAAAGGAAACGTTGAAGTCTTTGTGTTTGTAACAATCAGGGGTGTAAATGTATTCTGCTCTAGAACAACTATATTTACTTTGATGAGATCTGAGTGAAGTAGAAATAAAGTTCCAGTCCATAAATCTACTGATGTAATGGCAAATAAATACCTTATCTTGTTGCTTCTCATCCTAGGGAAAGTTGGCCTATGTAAGTTGAATTTATTTTTCACATGTTTGGTCAGCGATGATGTCTGTGCTGTCCTTTGAATTGTGAGCAGGTATAAATATCTAAATAAGAAGTCTTCATCTTTTCACTTATTTTGTAGACCCCTATTATAAAGTTTTTCTGTGTTATAACTGGGGCTGCGTCAGTGCTCCAAAGTTTACTTGAAGGAGTAATGTTGCCATGTTTCCAAGCATACAGTGCATCATGTTCATGTTTACAGTGTGGGCTAGATGTGGGCTAAGGTAACCTTCATGGTCCCTCCTCCTGTATGTGGTGGTTTATGTCAGATATGTGAGTGTTAGAAAGGAAGCAGATGCCCTTTACACCCCGTCCTCCCCCCTTTTCCTCCCACCTCCCACCCAGGTAACAGAGCTGTCACCCTGCTCTTAACCAGATCTGAAAGCATTAACACCCTCACCCTGTGTGCTTCCTCCCCAGGGACCCGGGCCATGGGTGACAGCAGTGTTGCCCTTCAACAGTAGTGCCCTGGCCAACGCTGGCACATGAGGATTGGCGCTGTGGGTGTGTGGCGTGGGCTCGCACGCGTTGGCAGCCGTGCCCAAAGTCACTCGGCAGGCCCTGGCACCGAGCCAGTCAGTTGAGCCAAGGCCAAGAATAAAAAGACAGCCAGAGAGGAGGGGAGGGAACATGGGACGTCTGAAGAGAGGGGAAAGTGGAGGAGCATTTTCTCTTTCATTTAGTCGTCCAACTGTTTTCTCACTCTTCTTCTAATTGACAGAATAAATGCACCTGCCATTGTGGGGCATCACAGAAATGAGTTCTGGCGCCTGTAGAGACACCAGAGGGGGAAAGTTGGCTGCAAGAGAACAAATCTCAGGTCAACTGCTCCAGTGCAACACACATTTCTTTCCCTAACTCTGCAACAGCAACTACATTTGTTCTTCTCAGGAGAAGCCGTAAATTCATGTATGACATCATATTTATGTTTTTTCTTTTTTTTTTTGGGCAGGGACAAACTGTTAAAATAGTTAAAACATCCCAGTTTTCACAATAATCTTTTTTTTTTTTTCAATTTGAAATGCAGATCTTATCGATGAATATGCAGAGGAGTCCCACTATTTGGACAAATGTTTAAAGAACACAACTTAGTCAAGATTGGATGAAATTTTGGAAAGTCTGGAAGGCCTTTTTTCCTTAACCCTATGTTTGATGCCAGCTACAGATCACAAAAAGGTTGGCGCAGGAACAACAAAGCACTGGCTGTGGTAGAAACCACTTGCTACGTCCTGGTGTTTGAAGGCTGAAAGTAGAATAACTGTTTTTGTTCACTCATTTTTCAGCGCGCTAATCCAAGCTCTGCAGGTTTTAAGTTTTGGAAAGCAGAAGTCCACAACTGCTCAGCAGATGAAATTAAAAAACACAACTGAGTTTGAAAAAGTTAAGTCATAAAACTTTTCACATGACTATCAAGTTCCCCTGTTATATTTATATTTGCATGAAATGCTTCTTCTCTCACAGCTGACATGCTGAGGTGGACCAGCACTTGTTGCTCTTTTCTTGTCTTTCTGAGCACTCAGAGCCACTTCTACACTTCTGAACTCTTCCACCCATCCACACCACATTCACACACCGATGGCAGAAACTGCTACTGTAGGAAAACCAGTTTTAGCTAACACATTCATTCACACAGAGGGTTCAGTGTCTTGCTCAAGGACACTTGAGGATGAGACTGCAGGAGCTGGGAATGAACCCTCATCCTTCCAATTGAGAGACGACGTCTTTACCACTGAACCAAAAACCTCCAGTGAACCATAAACCTCTGTTTCCATCCTCAGTCAAAGGATGGAAGGAGCATTTCAGCTATGGAAAGCAGTGTATAGGGTAGACTGGTCTTAACACTGAGGTTTTATTCTGTATCAGAAGGAAATCCAGGCGCACTACAATGTGCATTTGGCCTAACTTGTGCGTATTGCAAGTATAGAAGCCTCACAGCAAGAAAAGGTCACTAGTTCAACTCCCAGTTGGCCTTTCACCAGGTTAATCGGTTACTTTAAATTATCCATAGGTGTAAGAGTGTGCGAAGATATTAAGATCACAAGTTTGCCCAATCAGAGGTACAGGGGCTCAGGGTCATGTGACTGCCAGGGGCCCTATAGCTGTATAGGAAGCCCGTGCCATTACCAATATGGCCGCTGTAGCTGATGTGCTTCATTTTCCGTTTCAGAAACAGACGGGTGACGTCAGGGAGACTACGCCCATATTTTATACAGTCTAAGGTGTCAGCCTGTCATTGACCGGCAACCAGTCCAGGGTGTACCTCAATTCTCACCCTGAGACAGCTGGGATAGGCTCCATCCACCCGCGACCCTGAACACGATGGGCTGTATGGAAAATGAATGACTGAATGAATAAATTGAGAAAAAAAAAAGAATTGTCTTTAGCAGGGGCCATATTGGAAATGCTGACTCAAGCTAGCTTTGTTTGAGTTCTGATGAGGCCCACATGGCAGTCAGGTCAGCCTTGCCCTTATATGGGCAAAACTTCTTAATCATCTCTTTTCAATGGGTGTATAAGTGTTTTTTGGTGTTTCTGCAGCCAGCCCCATGCTGCAGATTTTAACACTTCCTCATAGGCTTCATATCTGAAGATACAAAGTTGTTCAGGTCTCCCTTGAAAAAGAGCTCTTCTGATCTCAGTGGAACAAACCTTGTTAAATAAAAAAAAGTGACTGTTTGGTAAATGACACATTCAAGTCTTAAAGCAACACATGCTAACAACCAGACAACTCCTTTTTCAGTGTTTTTTTTCTTTTCTTTTTTTTATGAGAAATGAAAACCTTTTCCTCTAGACTAAGGGCGTATTCAGACCTGGACTGTTTGGTCCACTTTGAACGGACCAGGGTTCGTTTGCCACGCTGGTGCGGACTTTTCATGCAGGTGTGAATAGACACAAACGAACCCTGGTGCAGACCAAACAACTGGACCAAGACCCACTTTTTGAGGTGATCTCGGTCCACTTCCTAACAAACTCTGGTGCGGTTCGTGGTTCTCCGGTGCAGGTCTGAATACAATCTAAGGTCCATCCAAACTAACTACAGGATACATGCGCCTTTTGGGCCTATAAAGCCACCGTAACCTAACCGTCTTTGGTTCATACCTGATCCTCCGTCTTCTTTTTAGCCACGCTGTTGCTAGCATG